>NW_025966648.1:0-5430 GCF_021869965.1 Rhincodon typus
CACCCACCCAGCACACATCAACACCCACCCAGCATGCATCAACTCCCACCCAGCACGCATCAACACCCACCCAGCACATGTCAACACCCACACAGCACCCATCACCCACCCAGCATGCATCATCACTCACCCAGCACACATCAACACCCACCCAGCACGCATCAACACCCATCCAGCACGCAGCAACTACCCACCCAGCATCCATCACCCACCCAGTACGCATCATCACCCACCCAGCACGCATCAACACCCCCCCTGCACCCATCACCCAACCAGCATGCATCATCACCCACCCAGCACACATCACCCACCCAGCATGCATCATCACCCACCCAGCACCCATCACCCACCCAGCAGCCATCACCCAACCAGCACCCATCACCCACCCAGCATGCATCATCACCCAGCCAGCACCCATCAACACCCACCCAGCACCCATCAACACCCACACAGCACACATCAACCAGCAACCATCACTCTCTCCAGCACCCACTCCGCATCACCCGACCTCCATTATTCAGCAAATAGTAACCTGTGCCTTCAATTAACCACATCCTCTCAATTAACCCATGAATCTCATCCCATGTTTATAAAAGGATCATTTCCTTCCTGCCAGTGTTCCAACTACCAGCTCAGAAAGGCAATAATGTGTATTTATATAGCACCTTTAAGGCAGTAAAACAGGTCGCTTTGTGTATGTGTGTGTGTGTGTGTGTGTGTGTGTGTGTGTGTGTCTGTGTGTGACCAAATAAAACTCAACAGGAGGTATTTGGACATATGACCAAAAGCCTGGTGAAAGAGGGAGATTTGAGGGATGTCAGACACAGGGAGATGTTTGGGGGGAATTCTAGAGCTCATGGCCTTGGGAACTGAAACTAAATGGTGCAGCGATGGGAATCAGGGATGGTCCATTACGTAAGTGCAGCTCCTTGGAGGGTTGTGGAGCTAGAGGAGGTTTCAGAGATAGGGAGGGGTGTAGGGGCTGGAAGAGGTTACAGAGATAGGGAGGGGTGTAGGGGCTGGAGGAGGTTACAGAGATAGGCAGGGCGTGAGGCCAGGGAGGGAATTGAAAATTAAGGCGAGAATTTTAATCAATGTCACTGGACAGAGAATCAATGTATCCCAGTAAACAAAGTGGGTGAGGAGAAAGCAGGATTTGATGAGAGTTAGACTCATAGGCAGCATAGTTATGGACGACCTGTGGTTTATGGAGAACAGCAGCATGTTGGAAAAGGACATTGGAAGGGAAATAGGAGGAATGGGCAGTGATAACAGGGCCAGCCATTGCTCAGTGGTTTACTCTCGCATTGCTGAACTACTAGCCTCTGTCTTCTAGTCCCACTCTAGGGCATAGAAACCTGAAGCTAACTCTGCAGTACTGAACTGACAGAGTGCTGTACTGTTTGAGATGCAGCCTTTCAAATGAAACCCAAAACAGAGGCTCCAATAGCTGGATGGAAAAGATCCCTTGGATGCTCTCTCAAAGACAGTGGCAGGACTGTTAGTGAAGCAGTTAGTAAAGCAGACAGTGTCCTCGGCTTTATTAATAGGAGCAGAGAGTACAGGAGAAAGGAGGTGATGTCGAACTTGTAGAAGAGACTCATTAGACCTCAGTTGGAGTATTGTGTACAGTTCTGGGTGCCACATTATAGAAAAATGTGATTGCATTAGAGATAGTGCAGAGGTGGTTTACAAGAATGGCTCCAGAAATGAATCATGTCAGTGATGAGTAGAGATTTAAGAAGTTGGGATTGTTCTCCCTTCGAGGGAAGGTTGCTGAGAGGGAGATCTGGTAGAAGTTTTCAAAATCATGGAGTGGGCTAGCAGAGTAGTTAGGGAGAAACTGTTCCCGCTCACAAAAGAATGAAGAATGAGAGGGGCATAGGATTAACGTAATGTACAAACTAAGCAAGGGGGATGTGCGGAGTTAGCAAGTAGTTAGGGTCTGGAATGCACAGCCTGGAAATATAGTGGAGGCAGGTTCAATCAAGGCATCGGAGAGAGAATTGGATGATGGTTTGGATTGAGGTAATGTGCAGGGCTTTGGGGAAAAGACAGCAGGTTGGCACTGGATGATGGGGCTGGTTTAATGAGTTGGAACAGGCATGATGGGCCGAATCACCTCCTTCAGCACCTTCGCAATTCGGGGATCCTGACAAGAAATGCAGGTGAGTTCTGAACAATATCTATCAGGATCACAAAGAAGATTCTCTGCTCACTTTCACAAGTTAAATCAAAGCATGTTGGAGAAATCTGGGTGTTAGCTGGTGATATTGACATAACCACAGGATGGGCTGGGATGGGTGTGGGATGAGAGTAGTAATTCATCTCCCTCAGTTTAACTGAACACTCTACAAACCCCCATTCTTCCAACTCAGTCTCCATCAGAGACAATCAGGAATGTTGGGAGGAAGGAGCCTCAAGTCTCCCTGCACCTTTAGGAGAGGGGGAGTAAATGCTGGGACAGGAGAGATAAATATTGGGAGGGGGTGTGAGAAGTGAAAGTTAGGGTTGGGAAGAAGCTCCAAGTGTGTTTCAAACCCCTCAGCTTTCACTTCTCACACCCCCTCCCAATATTTATCTCTCCTGTCCCAACATTTACTCACCCTCTCCTAAAGGTATAGGGGGACTTCAGGCTCCTTCCTCCCAACATTCCTGATTGTCGCTGATGAAGACTCAGTTGGAAGAATGTGAATTCCTGAGAGGGAGTTGTTGGGGCTCTGTCTGTTTGCTGAGATTTTCCCAGGCTTCAGGAAGGCAAACTTATTGCAGAGATGTTTCTTTATTAAAAATATATTCATAAAAATATCTTTATAGACACACATAGTCACTAGAGCAGGTCGATTCTGTACAGTCTTTACACAAGGAGAACAAACAAACCTAAGGAATTTCTTACCTATACACAACGATATTTACATACATTTGAGGCACTGGGAAGGTCTGATAACTGAATGGACCCCCATTGTACTTCAGTGGAAAGACCTTAGATAGACTTACTGCAGAGATAAGCACCAGGAACAAAACTTCCCCTGAGTGAATAGCAACATGTGGTCACTGATTTACCAGCTCCCCAAGTGAGACACACAATAAACAGCACGTAATCTTTGATCTTGCATTCTCACTCCAATCACATTGGCCCCTGATGATACTACACTTATTAAAGAAACCCTGCCCACACCCAGAGATCATTGGGTCAGTGAGGTACTGAGTCCAATAGAGCCAGGCTTCCTCTGCTTTCTTCACCCATATAACATTGGGCCTTAAAAGCTGGAGTGAAGGTGAGGGTTTAGGTTGTGTCCCACTGAGTGGGGATGGTGAAAAGGGGGGTTGAGGCTGTCATCAACACCACTAAAGTGAGAAATTGATTTAGTGGAACAGATCCCATGAATCTACTTGATCACCTCCTCAAACACATCACTATCTCTGAGCCATCCGATGGGATTCAAGGGCATGTGGAGAGACAGGAGCTGAGGGACACAGGGAGAGTGACAGGCTAAGGGACATGGGGAGAGGGAGGGGCTGAGGGACACGGGGTGAGTGAGGGGCTGAAGGACATGGGGAGAGGGTAGATAAAGATAAACTATTTCCACTGGTTGAGGATTTTAGAACTAGGGGTCTAGTCTGAGAATTAGAGCAAGAGAATTAGGAAGCACTTCGACATCCAAAAGGTGGGAGAGGTTTGGAACTCTCTTCCACAAATAGCAGTGGATGCTGGATCAGCTGTTAATTTTAAATCTGACATAGATACATCTTTTGTGAAGCAAAGCTATTCAGGGATATGGGCCGAAAGCAGGGATATGGAGTTAGGCCACAGATCAGTAATGGTCTCATTGAATGTTGGAACAGGCTTGAGGAGATGAATGGCTCTTCCTGTCTGTATGTTCTGTGTGTTCCTCTAATTCTGACCTCTTACCTGTTTCGATTTAAGTTGCTGCACTGATGGATGGTCATGCGTTTAACTGTCTCAATGCCAAACCTGGGTATTTCCTGTAATCTCCCCCCTCTTGCTTCATTTACTCCTTTCAGATGTCTGTTTAAACTGAACTCGTGGAATAATCTTTTATTCACCCATCCTCATATCTCACTATGTGCCTCAGGAACTCACTTGGTCTGATTTATGCCCCTGTGAAGCAGTTTGCATTGTTTTAATCAGATGAAGGTGCTATATCAATACATCCTGTTGTTACAATTCAGTATGAAACTGGGATTTGTGTCCCTCACAAAGCCCAGTGTTTGCGGTGGGACACTGACATTCAGTCAGTCTGTTTCCTGTGGAGCTCCTGGGTAAACCTCACTGTAAAGACTCTCCCAGACCCCTGACAAAGTGCCAGCATCCCTCAAACTGAAATGGTATTATGTCGTGAGAGTGTGACACTTCCTGTGCACACCGTAAGGACAGGCCAGTGTCCTTACTCCTGCTTCTCTTGTCCACAAACAATACAAACATTGAGTGTCTTCCCAGCAGCTGATGCACTTCTACTGGAGCCATTCATCTTTCATTCGAGGGAAAACATTCTCAACACAGAGACCTGAGTCAGGCGTCAGAAGCCAATAACTACAGTAAGATCCCAAGACAACTCCAAATTCCTCTCTGAGGAAGAGTGACTGGAACCGAAACATCAACTCTGATTTTTCTTCACAGATGCTGCCAGAACTGCTGAGCTTTTCAAGCAATTTCTGTTTTTGTTTCCAAATTCATCTCTGTAAAATACAGGTACATTGGGGTGACCACCAACAAAAATCAACAGTGACACTGACAACTGACCCTGCCCCAAACAAAATTCCACTTTTACAGGGTATGGCTCCCACACACACTGACTCTCACTGGGGTACAGTGCCACACACACTGACTCTCACTGGGGTACTGCTCCCACACACACTGACTCTCACTGGGGTACAGTCCCACACACACTGACTCTCACTGGGGTACAGTCCCACACATACTGACTCTCACTGGTGTACAGTCCCACACACACTGACGCTCACTGGGGTATGGCTCCCACACACACTGACTCTCACTGGGGTACAGTCCCACACACACTGACTCTCACTGGGGTACTGCTCCCACACACATTGACTCTCACTGGGGTACAGTCCCACACACACTGACTCTCACTGGGGTACAGTCCCACACATACTGACTCTCACTGGGGTACAGTCCCACACACACTGACGCTCACTGGGATACGGCTCCCACACACACTGACTCTCACTCGGGTACGGCTCCCACTCACACTGACTCTCACTCGGGTACGGCTCCCACACACACTGACTCTCACTCGGGTACGCTCCCACACACACTGACTCTCACTGGGGTATGATTCCCACACACACTGACTCTCACTGGGATACGGCTCCCACACACACTGACTCTCACTGGGGTACAGTCCCACACACACTGACTCTCACTGGGGGACAGTCCCACACATA
>NW_025966648.1:5930-6319 GCF_021869965.1 Rhincodon typus
CACTGGGGTACAGTCGCACACACAATGACTCTCACTGGGGTACAGGTCCCACACACAGTGACTCTCACTGGGGTACGGGGTCCCACACACACTGACTCACACTGGGGTACAGTCCCACACTCACTGACTCTCACTGGGGCACAGTCCCACACTCACTGACTCTCACTGGGGTAGGGTCCCACAAACATTGACTCTCACTGGGATACAGTCCCACACACACTGACTCTCACTCGGGTACAGTCCGACACACACACTGACTCTCACTGGGGCACGGGGTCCCACACTCACTGACTCTCACTTGGGTACAGTCCCACACACACTGACTCACAAGAGGGTACAGTCCCACCCACACTGACTCTCACTGCGGTACAGCTCCCACACACACTGAC
>NW_025966648.1:6419-6813 GCF_021869965.1 Rhincodon typus
GGTAGAGTCCCACAAACATTGACTCTCACTGGGATACAGTCCCACACTCACTGACTCTCACTGGGGCACAGTCCCACACTCACTGACTCTCACTGGGGTAGAGTCCCACAAACATTGACTCTCACTGGATTACAGTCCGACACACACTGACCCTCACTGGGGTACAGTCCCACACACAGTGACTCCCACTGGGGTACAGTCGCACACACAATGACTCTCACTGGGGTACAGGTCCCACACACACTGACTCTCACTGGGGTACGGGGTCCCACACACACTGACTCACACTGGGGTACAGTCGCACACACACTGACTCTCACTGGGGTACAGTCCCACACTCACTGACTCTCACTGGGGCACAGTCCCACACTCACTGACTCTCACTGGGGTAGAG
>NW_025966648.1:7313-7592 GCF_021869965.1 Rhincodon typus
TCCCACATGCACTGACTCTCACTGGAGTACAGCTCCCACACACACTGTCTGTCACTGGGGTACAGTCCCACACGCACTGACTCTCACTGGGGTACTGTCTCACAGACACTGACTCTCACTGGGGCACAGTCCCACACACACTGACTCACACTGGAATACAATCCCCCACACAGTGACTCCCACTGCGGTACAGTCCCACACACACTGACTCTCACTGGGGTACAGTCCGACACACACACTGACTCTCACAGGGGTACAGTCCCATACACACTGACTCTC
>NW_025966648.1:7692-8268 GCF_021869965.1 Rhincodon typus
GGGGTACAATCCCACACACACTGACTCTCACAGGGGTACAGTCCCATACACACTGACTCTCACTGGGGTACAGTCCGACATACACACTGACTCTCACTGGGGTACAGTCACACACACCCTGACTCGCACTGGGGTACAGTCCCACACACACTGACTCTCACTGGGATACAGTCCCACACACAGTGACTCCCACTGGGGTACAGTCGCACACACAGTGACTCTCACTGGGGTACGGGGTACCACACACACTGACTCACACTGGGGTACAGTCCCACACACACTGACTCTCACTGGGGTACAGTGCCACACACACTGAGTCTCACTGGGGCACAGTCCCACACTCACTGACTCTCACTGGGGTAGAGTCCCACAAACATTGACTCTCACTGGGGTACAGTCCGACACACACACTGACTCTCACTGGGGTACGGGGTCCCACACTCACTGACTCTCACTTGGGTACAGTCCCACACACACTGACTCACACGAGGGTACAGTCCCACCCACACTGACTCTCACTGCGGTACAGCTCCCACACACACTGACTCTCACTGGGATACAGTCCCACACACACTG
>NW_025966648.1:8768-9237 GCF_021869965.1 Rhincodon typus
GGTACAGACCCACACACACTGACTCTCACTGGGGTACAGTCCCACACGCACTGACTCTCACTGGGATACAGCTCCCACACACACTGACTCTCCCTGGGGTACAGACACACACACACACACACTGACTCTCACTGGGATACAGCTCCCACACACACACTGACTCTCCCTGGGGTACAATCTCACACACACACATACTCTCACTGGGGTACAGACACACACACACACACTGACTCTCACTGGGGTACAGACACACACACAAACACACTGACTCTCAGTGGGGTACAGTCCCACACACACTGACACTCACTGGGGTACAGTCCCACACACACTGACTCCAACTGGGGTACAGTCCCACAGACACTGCATCTCACTGGGGTACGGGGTCCCACACACACTGACTCTCACTGGGGTACAGCTCCCAAACACACTGACTCTCTCTAGTGTATAGTCCCACACACACTGACTCTCA
>NW_025966648.1:9337-9465 GCF_021869965.1 Rhincodon typus
ACTGACTCTCACTGGGGTACGGGGTCCCACACACACTGACTCTCACTTGGGTAACGTCCCGCACACACTGACTCACACTAGGGTACAGTCCCACCCATACTGACTCTCACTGCGGTACAGCTCCCACA
>NW_025966648.1:9965-10964 GCF_021869965.1 Rhincodon typus
TACAGTCCCACACACACTGACTCTCACTGCGGTACACACCCACACACGCTGACTCTCACTGGGGTACAGTCCTACAAACACTGACACTCACTGGGGTACAGTCCCGCACACACACTGACACGCACTGGTGTATAGTCCCACACACACTGACTCTCACTGGGACACAGCTCCCACACACACTGACTCTCACATGTCGTACAGTCCCAAACACGCAGACTCTCACTGGGGTACGGCTCCCACATACACTGACTCTCACTGGGGTACAGTCCCACACATACTGACTCTCACTGGGGTATAGTCCAACACACACTGACTCTCACTGGGGTACAGTCCCACACTCACTGACACTCACTGGGGTACAGTCCCACACACACTGACTCTCACTGGGGTACAGTCCGACACACACACTGAATCTCACTGGGGTACACTCCCACACACGCTGACTCTCACTGGGGTACAGTCCGACACTCACTGACTCTCACTGGGGTACAGACACACACACACTTACTCTCACTGGGGTACAGTCCCACACACACTGACTCTCACTGGGGTACAGTCCCGCACACACACTGACACTCACTGGTGTATAGTCCCACACACACTGACTCTCACTGGGGTACAGGTCCCACACACAGTGACTCTCACTGGGATACAGCTCCCACACACACTGACTCTCCCTGGGGTACAATCTCACACACACACACACTCTCACTGGGGTACAGACACACACACACACACTGACTCTCACTGGGACACAGCTCCCACACAAACTGACTCTCACATGTCGTACAGTCCCAAACACACAGACTCTCACTGGGGTACAGTCCCACATACACTGACTCACACTGGGGTACATCTCCCACACACACTGACTCTCACTGGGGTACACTCCCAAATGCACTGACTCTCACTGGAGTACAGCTCCCACACACACTGACTCTCACTGGGGTACAGTCCCACACACACTGACTCACACTGGGATACAATCCCCCACACAGT
>NW_025966648.1:11464-11993 GCF_021869965.1 Rhincodon typus
ACTGTGGTACACTCCCACACACACTGACTCTCACTGGGGTACAGTCCAACAGACACTGACTCTCACTGTGGTACAGTGCCACACACACTGAATCTCACTGGGGTACAGGCCCACACACACTGAATCTCACTGAGGTGCAGTCCCACACACACTGACTCTCACTGGGGTACAGGCCCAAACACACACTGACACTCACTGGGGTACAGTCCCACACACACTGACTCTCACTGGGGTACAGTCCCACACACACAGACTCTCACCGGGGTACAGTCCCAAACACACTGACTCTCACTGGGGTACAGTCCCACACACACTGACTCTCACTGGGGTACAGTCCCACACACACTGACTCTCACTGCGGTACAGTCGCACACACACTGACTCTCACTGGGGTACAGTCCCACACACACTGACTCTCACTGCGGTACAGTCCCACACACACTGACTCTCACTGGGGTACAGTCCCACACACACTGACTCTCAGGAGGGTACAGTCCCACGCACACTGACGCTCACTGGGTTAGAGTCA
>NW_025966648.1:12493-13147 GCF_021869965.1 Rhincodon typus
CCCAGTGAGAGTCAGTGTGTGTGGGACTGTACCCCAGTGAGAGTCAGTGTGTGTGGGAATGTAACCCAGTGAGAGTCAGTCTGTGTGGGACTGTGCCCCAGTGAAAGTCTGTGGGGGACTACCCCAGTGAGAGTCTGTGTGTGTGGGACTGTACCCCAGTGAGAGTCAGTGTGTGTGGGACTGTACCGCAGTGAGAGTCAGTGTGTGTGGGACTGTACACCTGTGAGAATCAGTGTGTTCCGCGCTGTACCCCAGTGAGAGTCTGTGTGTGTGGGACTGTACCCCAGTTAGAGTCAGTGTGTGCTTGACTGTACCCCAATGAGAGTCAGTGTGTGCTTGACTGTACCCCAATGAGAGTCAGTGTGTGCGGGATTGTACCCCAGTGAGAGTCAGTGTGTGTTGTACTGTTCCCCAATGAGAGTCAGTGTGTGCGGTACTGTACCCCACTGAGGGTCAGTGTTTGTGTGACTGTACCCCAGTGAGAGTCAGTGTGTGTGCGACGATACCCCAGTGAGAGTCCGTTTGCGTGGGATTGTACCCCAGTTTGTCTCAGTGTGTGTGGGACTGTATCCCAGTGAGAGTCAGTGTGTTTGGGACTGTACCCCAATGAGAGTCAGTGTGTGTGGGACTGTACCCCAGTGAGAGTCAGTGTGT
>NW_025966648.1:13647-13927 GCF_021869965.1 Rhincodon typus
GTGTGGGACTGTACCCCAGTGAGAGTCAGTGTGTGTGGGACTGTACCCCAGTGAGAGTATTGTGTGTGTCGAACTCTACCCCAGAGAGAGTCAGTGTGTTTGTGTCTGTACCCCAGTGAGAGTCAGTGTGTGTGGGACTGTACTCCAGTGAGAGTCAGTGTGTGTGTCAGACTGTTCCCCAGTGAGAGTCAGTGTGTGTGGGACTGTACCCCATGTGAGAGTCAGTGTGTGTATGACTGTACCCCAGTGAGAGTCAGTGTTTGTGGGACTGTACCCCAGT
>NW_025966648.1:14027-14322 GCF_021869965.1 Rhincodon typus
AGAGTCAGTGTGTGTGGGAGCTGTATCCCAGTGAGAGTCAGTTTGTGTGGGACGACACAACAGTGAGAGTCAGTGTGTGTGCGGGACTGTACCCCAGTGACAGTCAGTGTGTGTGGGTCTGTGCCCCAGTTAGAGCCAGTGTTTGTGGGAGAGCACCCCAGTGAGAATCAGTGTGTGTGGGACTGTACTCCTGTGAGAGTCAGTGTGTGTGTCAGACTGTTCCCCAGTGAGAGTCAGTGTGTGTGGGACTGTACCCCAGTGAGGGTCACTGTGTGTGGGACTGTACCCCAGTGAG
>NW_025966648.1:14822-15585 GCF_021869965.1 Rhincodon typus
GAGAGTCAGTGTGTGTGGGACTGTACCCCAGTGAGAGTCAGTGTGTGTGGGACTGTATCCCAGTGAGAGTCAGTGTGTGTGGGAGTGTACCCCAGTGAGAGTCAGTGTGTGTGTGACTCTACCCCAGTGAGCGTCAGTGTGCGTGGGACTGTACCCTCCTGAGAGTCAGTGTGTGTGGGACTGTACCCCAGTGAGAGTCAGTGTGTGTGCGACCATACCACACTGAGAGTCAGTGTGTGTTGGTGCTGTATCCCAGTGAGAGTCAGTGTGTGTGGGAGTGTACTGCAGTGAGAGTCAGTGTGTGTGTGGGACTGTACCCCAGTGAGAGCCAGTGTGTGTGGGGGACTGTACCCCAGTGAGAGTCAGTGTGTGTGTGGACGGTATCCCATTGAGAGTCAGTGTCTGTGGGACTGTAAACCAGTGAGAGTCAGTGTGTATGGGACTGTACGCCAGTGAGGGTCAGTGTGTGTGGTCTGTACCCCATTGAGAGTCAGTGTGTGTGGGACTGTACCCCATTGAGAGTGTGTGTGGGACTGTACCCCAGCGAGAGTCAGTGTGTGTGGGACTGTACCCCCATGAGTGTCAGTGTTTGTGGGACTGTACCCCATTGAGAGTCAGTGCTTGTGCGACGATACCCCAGTGAGAGTCAGTGTGTGTGGGACTGTACCCCAATGAGTGTCAGTGAGTTTGGGACTGTACCCCTGTTTGACTCAGTGTGTGTGGGACTGTACCCGAGTGAGAGTCAGTGTGTGTGGGACTGTAC
>NW_025966648.1:16233-16767 GCF_021869965.1 Rhincodon typus
CGCAGTGAGAGTCAGTGTGTGTGGGACTGTACCCCAGTGAGAGTCAGTGTGTGTGGGACTGTATCCCAGTGAGAGTCAGTGTGTGTGGGAGTGTACCCCAGTGAGAGTCAGTGTGTGTGTGACTCTACCCCAGTGAGCGTCAGTGTGCGTGGGACTGTACCCTCCTGAGAGTCAGTGTGTGTGGGACTGTACCCCAGTGAGAGTCAGTGTGTGTGCGACCATACCACACTGAGAGTCAGTGTGTGTTGGTGCTGTATCCCAGTGAGAGTCAGTGTGTGTGGGAGTGTACTGCAGTGAGAGTCAGTGTGTGTGTGGGACTGTACCCCAGTGAGAGCCAGTGTGTGTGGGGGACTGTACCCCAGTGAGAGTCAGTGTGTGTGTGGACGGTATCCCAGTGAGAGTCAGTGTGTGTGAGACTGTACCCCAGTGAGAGTCAGTGTGTTTGCGACCATACCACACTGAGAGTCAGTGTGTGTTGGTGCTGTATCCCAGTGAGAGTCAGTGTGTGTGGGAGTGTACTGCAGTGAGAGTCAG
>NW_025966648.1:16867-18188 GCF_021869965.1 Rhincodon typus
GGACTGTACCCCATTGAGAGTCAGTGTGTGTGGGAGTGTACCCCAGTGAGAGTCAGTGTGTGTGTGACTCTACCCCAGTGAGCGTCAGTGTGCGTGGGACTGTACCCTCCTGAGAGTCAGTGTGTGTGGGACTGTACCCCAGTGAGAGTCAGTGTGTGTGCGACCATACCACACTGAGAGTCAGTGTGTGTTGGTGCTGTATCCCAGTGAGAGTCAGTGTGTGTGGGAGTGTACTGCAGTGAGAGTCAGTGTGTGTGGGGAACTGTACCCCAGTGAGAGTCAGTGTGTGTGTGGACGGTATCCCAGTGAGAGTCAGTGTGTGTGGGACTGTAAACCAGTGAGAGTCTGTGTGTATGGGACTGTACGCCAGTGAGGGTCAGTGTGTGTGGTCTGTACCCCAGTGAGAGTCAGTGTGTGTGGTACTGTACCCCATTGAGAGTGTGTGTGGGACTGTACCCCAGCGAGAGTCAGTGTGTGTGGGACTGTACCCCCATGAGTGTCAGTGTTTGTGGGACTGTACCCCATTGAGAGTCAGTGTGTGTGGGACTGTACCCCAGTGAGAGTCAGTGTGTGTGGCACTGTTCCTCAATGAGTGTCAGTGAGTTTGGGACTGTACCCCAATTTGACTCAGTGTGTGTGGGACTGTACCCGAGCGAGAGTCACTGTGTTTGGGACTGTACCTCAGTGAGAGTCAGTGTGTTTGGGGTTGTACTCCAGTGAGAGTCAGTGTGTTTGGGACTGTACCCCATTGAGAGTCAGTGTCCATGGGACTGTAAGCCTGTGAGAGTCAATGTTTGTGTGACTGTACCCCAGTGAGAGTCAGTGCTTGTGCGACGATACCCCAGTGAGAGTCAGTGTGTGTGGGACTGTACCCGAGTGAGAGTCAGTGTGTGTGGGACTGTACCCGAGTGAGAGTCAGTGTGTGTGAGACTGTACCCCAGTGAGAATCAGTGTGTGTGGGACTCTACCGCAGAGAGAGTCAGTGGGTGTGTGTCTGTACCTTGGTGATGGTCAGTGTGTGTGTGACTATACCCCATTGAGAGTCAGTGTGTTTGGGACTGTACCCCAGTGAGTGTCAGTGTGTGTGGTACTGTACCCCAGTGAGAGTCAGTGTGTGTGGGAATGTAACCCAGTGAGAGTCAGTCTGTGTGGGACTGTACCCCAGTGAGAGTCAGTGGGTGTGGCACTGTACCGCAGTGAGAGTCAGTGTGTGTGGGACTGCACCCCAGTGAGAGTCAGTGTGTGTGGGACTGTACCCCAGTCAGAGTCAGTCACTGTGGGACTACCCCAGTGAGAGTCTGTGTGTGTGGGACTGTACCCC
>NW_025966648.1:18688-20368 GCF_021869965.1 Rhincodon typus
AGTGTCAGTGAGTTTGGGACTGTACCCCAGTTTGACTCAGTGTGTGTGGGACTGTACCCGAGTGAGAGTCACTGTGTTTGGCACTGTACCTCAGTGAGAGTCAGTGTGTTTGGGGTTGTACTCCAGTGAGAGTCAGTGTGTTTGGGACTGTACCCCTTTGAGAGTCAGTGTCCATGGGACTGTAAGCCTTTGAGAGTCAGTATTTGTGTGACTGTACCCCAGTGCGAGTCAGTGTTTGTGCGAAAATACCCCAGTGAGAGTCAGTGTGTGTGGGACTGTACCCCAGTGAGTGTCAGTGAGTTTGGGACTGTACCCCTGTTTGACTCAGTGTGTGTGGGACTGTACCCGAGTGAGAGTCAGTGTGTGTGGGACTGTACCCCAGTGAGAATCAGTGTGTGTGGGACTCTACCGCAGAGAGAGTCAGTGGGTGTGTGTCTGCAGCTTGATGATGGTCAGTGTGTGTGTGACTATACCCCAGTGAGAGTCAGTGTATGTGGGACTGTACCCCAGTGAGAGTCAGTGTTTTTGGGACGGTACCCCAGTGAGAGTTAGTGTGCGTGGGACTGTACCCCAGTGAGAGTCCCTGTGCGTGGGATTGTACCCCAGTGAGAATCTGTTAGTTTGGGACTGGACCCCAGTGAGAGTCAGTGTGTGTGGGACTGTACCTCAGTGAGAGTCAGTGTGTTTGGGGTTGTACTTCAGTGAGTGTCAGTGTGTTTGGGACTGTACCCCAGTGAGAGTCAGTGTGTTTGGGGTTGTACTTCAGTGAGAGTCAGTGTGTTTGGGACTGTACCCCCGTGAGTGTCAGTGTATGTGGGACTGTACCCCATTGAGAGTCAGTGTCCGTCGGACTTGAAGCCTGTGAGAGTCCGTGTTTGTGTGACTGTACCCCAGTGAGAGTCAGTGTGTGTGCGTCAATACCCCAGTGAGAGTCAGTGTGTGTGGGACTGTACCCCAGTGAGTGTCAGTGAGTTTGGGACTGTACCCCAGTTTGACTCAGTGTGTGTGGGACTTTACCCGAGTGAGAGTCAGTGTGTTTGGGACTGGACCCCAGTGAGAGTCAGTGTGTGTGGGACTGCACCTCAGTGAGAGTCAGTGTGTTTGGGTTTGTACTCCAGTGAGAGTCAGTGTGTTTGGGACTGTACCCCACTGAGAGTCCATGTGCGTCTGATTGTACCCCAGTGAGTGTCTGTTAGTTTGGCACTGTACCCCAGTGAGTGTCAGTGTGTGTGGGACTGTACCCCAGTTTGTCTCAGTGTGTGTGGGACTGTATCCCAGTGAGAGTCAGTGTGTGTGGGCCTGTACCACAGCGAGAGTCACTGGGTGTGTGTCTGTACCTTGGTGATAGACAGTGTGTGTGGGAGCTGTACCCCGGTGAGAGTCAGTGTGTGTGGGACTGTACCCCAGTGAGAGTCAGTGTGTGTGGGACTCCGAAACCAGTGAGAGTGTGTTTGGGACTACCCCCTTGAGTGTCAGTGTATGTGGGACTGTACCCCATTGAGAGTCAGTGTCCGTGGGACTGGAAGCCTGTGAGAGTCAGTGTTTGTGGGACCGTACCCCAGTGAGAGTCAGTATGTGTGGGCCTGTACCTCAGTGAGATTCAGTGTGTGTGGGACTGTACACCAGTGAGAGTCAGTGTGTGTGGGACTGTACCCCAGTGAGAGTCAGTGTGTGTGGGAC
>NW_025966648.1:20868-24159 GCF_021869965.1 Rhincodon typus
TCATTGTATGTGGGACTGTACCGCAGTGAGAGTCAGTGTGTGTGGGACTGTAACCCAGTGAGAGTCAGTGTGTGTGGGACTGTACCCCTGTGAGAATCAGTGTGTTCCGCGCTGTACCCCAGTGAGAGTCTGTGTGTGTGGGACTGTACCCCAGTTAGAGTCAGTGTGTGCTTGACTGTACCCCAATGAGAGTCAATGTGTGTGGGATTGTACCCCAGTGAGAGTCAGTGTGTGTGGTACTGTTCCCCAATGAGAGTCAGTGTGTGCAGTACTGTACCCCAGTGAGAGTCAGTGTGTGTGGGACTGTACCCCAGTGAGAGTCAGTGTCTGTGGGACTGCACCCCAGTGAGAGTCATTGTATGTGGGACTGTACCCCAGTGAGAGTCAGTGTGTGTGCGACGATACCCCAGTGAGAGTCCGTGTGCGTGGGATTGTACCCCAGTTTGTCTCAGTGTGTGTGGGACTGTATCCCAGTGAGAGTCGGTGTGTGTGGGACTGTACCGCAGAGAGAGTCACGGGGTGTGTGTCTGTACCTTGGTGATAGTCAGTGTGTGTGGGAGGTGTACCCCAGTGAGAGTCAGTGTGTGTGGGACTCCTACACCAGTGAGAGTCAGTGTGTGTGGGACTGTCTCCCAGTGAGAGTCAGTTTGTGTGGGACCGTATCCGAGTGACAATGGGACTGTACCCCAGTGAGAGTCAGTGTGTGTGGGACTGTACCCCAGTGAGAGTCAGTGTGTGTGGGATTGTACCCCAGTGAGAGTCAGTGTGTGTGGGACTGTACCCCAGTGAGAGTCAGTGTGTGTGGGACTGTACCGCAGTGAGAGTCAGTGTGTGCGGGAATGTACTGCAGTGAGAGTCAGTGTGTGTGGGACTGTACCCCAGTGAGAGTCAGTGTGTGTGGGACTCTACCGCAGTGAGAGTCAGTGTATTTGGGACTGTACCACAGTGAGATTCAGTGTGTGTGGGAGTGTACCCCAGTGAGAGTCAGTGTGTGTGGGACTGTACCACAGTGAGATTCAGTGTGTGTGGGAGTGTACCCCAGTGAGAGTCAGTGTGTGTGCGACTGTACCCCAGTAAGAGTCAGTGTGTGTGTGGGACTTTACCCCAGTGAGACTCAGTGTGCCTGGGACTGTACCGGAATGAGAGTCAGTGTGTGTGGGACTGTACCCCAGTGAGAGTGTGTGTGGGACTGTACCCCCGTGAGTGACAGTGTATGTGGGACTGTACCCCATTTTGACTCAGTGTGTGTGGGACTTTTCCCGATTGAGAGTCAGTGTGTTTGGTACTGTACCTCAGTGAGAGTCAGTGTGTTTGGGGTTGTACTCCAGTGAGTCAGTGTGTTTGGGACTGTATCCCAGTGAGAGTCCGTGTGCATGGGATTGTACCCCAGTGAGTGTCTGTTTTTTGGGACTGTACCCCAGTGAGAGTCAGTGTGTGTGGGACTGCACCCCAGTGAGAATCATTGTATGTGGGACTGTACCCCTGTGAGAGTCAGTGTGTGTGGGTCTGTTACCCAGTGAGAGACAGTCTGCGTGGGACTGTACCGCAGTGAGAGTCTGTCTGCGTGGGACTGTAACCCAGTCAGAGTCAGTGTGTGTGGGACTGTACCCCAGTGAGAGTCAGTGTGTGTGGGACTGTACCCCTGTGAGAGTCAGTGTGTGTGGGTCTGTTACCCAGTGAGAGACAGTCTGCGTGGGACTGTACCGCAGTGAGAGTCAGTCTGCGTGGGACTGTACCCCAGTGAGAGTCAGTGTGTGTGGGACTGTACCCCAGTGAGAGTCAGTGTGTGTGGGACTGTACCCCAGTGAGAGTCAGTGTGTGTGCGACGATACCCCAGTGAGAGTCCGTGTGCGTGGGATTGTACCCCAGTTTGTCTCAGTGTGTGTGGGACTGTATCCCAGTGAGAGTCGGTGTGTGTGGGACTGTACACCATAGAGAGTCAGTGTGTGTGGGACTGTACCCCAGTCAGGGACAGTGTGTGTTGGACTGTACCCCAGTGAGAGTCAGGGTGTTTGGTACTGTACCCCAGTGAGAGACAGTGTGTTTGGGACTGTACCTCAGTGAGAGTCAGTGTGTTTGGGGTTGTACTCCAGTGAGAGTCAGTGTGTTTGGGACTGTACCCCGTGAGTATCAATGTATGTGGGACTGTACCCAATTGAGAGTCAGTGTCCGTGGGACTGGAATCCTGTGAGAGTCAGTATTTGTGTGACTGTACCCCAGTGAGAGTCAGTGTGTGTGCGACGATACCCCAGTGAGAGTCAGTGTGTGTGGGACTGTACCCCAATGAGTGTCAGTGAGTTTGGGACTGTATCCCAGTTTGACTCAGTGTGTGTGGGACTGTACCCGAGTGAGAGTCAGTGTGTGTGGGACTGTACACCAATGAGAGTCAGTGTGTGCGGTACTGTACCCCACTGAGAGTCAGTGTGTGTGGGACTGTACCCGAGTGAGAATCAGTGTGTGGGGCTGTACCCCAGTGAGAGTCCGTGTGCGTGGGATTGTACCCCAGTGAGTGTCTGTTGTTTGGGACTGTACCCCAGTGAGTGTCAGTGTGTGTGGGACTGTACCCCAGTTTGTCTCATTGTGTGTGGGACTGTACCCCAGTGAGAGTCAGTGTGTGTGGGACTGTACCCCAGTGAGAGTCAGTGTGTGTGGGACTGCACCCCACTGAGAGTCATTGTATGTGGGACTGTACCGCAGTGAGAGTCAGTGTGTGTGGGACTGTAACCCAGTGAGAGTCAGTGTGTGTGGGACTGTACCCCTGTGAGAATCAGTGTGTTCCGCGCTGTACCCCAGTGAGAGTCTGTGTGTGTGGGACTGTACCCCAGTTAGAGTCAGTGTGTGCTTGACTGTACCCCAATGAGAGTCAATGTGTGTGGGATTGTACCCCAGTGAGAGTCAGTGTGTGTGGTACTGTTCCCCAATGAGAGTCAGTGTGTGCAGTACTGTACCCCAGTGAGAGTCAGTGTGTGTGGGACTGTACCCCAGTGAGAGTCAGTGTCTGTGGGACTGCACCCCAGTGAGAGTCATTGTATGTGGGACTGTACCCCAGTGAGAGTCAGTGTGTGTGCGACGATACCCCAGTGAGAGTCCGTGTGCGTGGGATTGTACCCCAGTTTGTCTCAGTGTGTGTGGGACTGTATCCCAGTGAGAGTCGGTGTGTGTGGGACTGTACCGCAGAGAGAGTCACGGGGTGTGTGTCTGTACCTTGGTGATAGTCAGTGTGTGTGGGAGGTGTACCCCAGTGAGAGTCAGTGTGTGTGGGACTCCTACACCAGTGAGAGTCAGTGTGTG
>NW_025966648.1:24659-29503 GCF_021869965.1 Rhincodon typus
ATCTTCACCCGGAAGCGGAACTTTAACGTCACTTCCGGCTGTGCCGGGTGGCGCCGTGCTAAAGGGGCGGGGGCCACTGGTGAATGGGGGCGTTGCTTCAGTGCCACGTGGTGTGTTCCTCCTCTCGCTGTCGCTTCTCAATGCTGTTCCCAAACTCAGTCCCCTTTCTAATTTACACTCTGTCTGTGTATCACACTGGAGTCCATTCGCCCCTTCCATGTTCTGCTAGACCTCTGAAGCTGCAAGACATCCAGTGCCATGTGTGGTCAACATGTGACTCCTAACCCACAGTAGTGGGTGACTCTCAATAAGTGCTGGCCTAGTTAGTAATGTCCTCATTGGAAAAAAATCAATGAGATCATTGCTGATCTATGGCTTAACTCCATGGTACTTGCCTTTGGCCCTCTGGACAATAAAGGATATTCTATTCTTCCATCTCCTAATAAGAACATAAGAACTAGGAGCAGGAGTAGGCCGTCTGGCCCTTCGAGCCTGCTTTGCCATTCAATAAGATCATGGCTGATCTTTTCCCGTGGACTCAGATCCATTTACCCGCGTTTGCTTAACAAAAATTTATCTGTCTCAGATTTTAAATTAATAACTGATCCAGCATCCACTGACATTTGTGACAGAGTTTCAAAATTCTACCACCCTTTGTGTATTGAAGTGCTTCCTAACATTTCTCCTGAACAGCCTGGCCCTAATTCTCAGCCTATGCCCCTGGCTCTAGAATCAGCAAACAGTGAAAACAGTTTATCTTTACCCATCCTGTCTTTTTTAAAAATTGTTCTTTATTTATTCATTTTGTGGGATGTGGGCATCACTGGCTGGGCCCAGCATTTATTGCCCTGTCCCTAGCTGCCCTTGAGAAAGTGGGGGTGAGCTGCCTTCTTGAACCGCTGTAGTCCATTTGCTGTAGGTTGACCCACAATGCCCTTAGGGAGGGAATTCCAGGAGTTTGACCCAGCAACACTGAAGGAACGGCGATATATTTTGCAAGTCAGGATGGTGAGTGACCTGGAGGGAAACTTGAAGGTGGTGGTGTTCCCATATATCTGCTGCCCTTGTCCTTCTAGATAGAAGTGGTCATGGGTTTAGAAGATGCTGCCTGAGGATCTTTGGTGAATTTCTGCAGTGCATCTTCTAGATAGTACACACTGCTGCTACTGAGTGTCTGTGGTGTGGGGAATGGATGCTTGTGGATGCAGTGCCATTCAAGCAGTGGCTGCTTTGTCCTGGGTGGTGTCAAGCTGTTTGAGCGTTGTTGGGGCTGCACTCATCCAGGCAAGTGGGGAGTACTCCAACACACTGCTGACTTGTGCCTTGTAGATGGTGGACAGACTTTCAGGAATCAGGAAGTGAGTTACTTGAGCAGTATTTCTAGCCTCTAACCTGCTTTTATAGCCACTGCATTGATGTGGACTCCAGTTGAGTTTCTGATCAATGATAACACCCAGCATGTTGATAGTGGGTGATTCAGTGATGGTGACACCTTTGAATGTAACAGCGCAGTGGTTGGATTGTCTCTTATTGGTGATGGTCACAGCTTGGCATTTGTGTGGTCTGAAAGATACTTGCCACTTGTCAGCCCAAGCCTGTATATTGTCCAGATCTTGTTGCATTTGGATACGGACTGCTTCAGTATCTGAGGAGTCATGAATGGTGCTGAACATTGTGCAATCATCGACGAACATCCCCAATTCTGACCTTATGTTGGAGGGAATTTCATTGATGAAGCAGCTGAAGATGGTTGGGCCTAGGACACTACCCTGAGGAACTCCTGCAGAGATGTCCTGGAGCTGAGGTGACTGACCCCCAACAACCACAACCATCTTACTATGTGTCAGGTATGACTCTAACCACCAGAGAGTTTGCCTCCGATACCCATTGATTCCTGTTTTGCTAGGGCATCTTGATGCCACACTCAGTCCAATGCAGCCTTGATGTCAAGGGCTGTCACTCTCACCTCACCTCTGCATTTCAGCTGTTTTGTCCATGTTTGAACCAAGGCTGTAATGAAGTCTGGAGCTGAGTGTCCCTGGTGGAACCCAAAATGGGCATCACTGAGCAGGTGCTGCTTGACAGCACTGTTGATGACATGTTCCATCACTTTACCTGTTTATCTTTTCCTGTTAATATCTTGAAGACTTCAACTACATCATTCATTAGCCCTCCAAATTCTAGAGAAAACAGGCATAAATTGTGTAACCTCTCCTCATAACTTAACCCCTGAAGTCCAGGTGTCACGGTTAAAATGGATTTTGGAAGTCCATGTACACATTAATATCATTATCCTCATTACCCATTCCCTGTTATCTGATCAAAAAACTTCAAGTTAGATAAGCACTGTTGACCCTTAACAATTCTATGTTGCCTTTCCTCAATTACCCAACATTTGCCCAATTCTGTCCTGAACAATCGTAGTTTCCCCACCCGTGAAGTTAAAATGACTAGCCTGTAGTTGCTGCACTAATGGTGTAACATTTACAATTCTCCAGTCCTCTGGCACCCCCGCTGACTCCGAAGAAGATTGACAATTTATGACCAGTGCCTCTGCAATTTCCTCTCTCACTTACCTCAGTATCCTTGGAGCATCTCACCCAGTTGTGGTGCCTGAACAACTTTAAGTGCAGACTGCCTATCCAATCCCATATCCTTATCAATTTTAAACCTTTCAAGTGTCTGAACAATCTCGTCCTTCGCTATGATTGGGACAACCTCTTTTCTGGAAGAGACTGCTGCTAAATATTCATTTAGCATCAGCCAGGACTATTGCCTCCATGTGTAAATCCTCTTTTTAGTCTCTTTTACTTTTTGTGTCTATAGAAAACGTCTGCATTTATCTTTTTTGTTTGCTATCAGTCTCTTCTAGTACTCTTTGTTTGTTTCTCTAATTTGTTTTTCCAGTTCTCCCTGAACCTTCTACCCAACACTGACAGCAACTTGTACAGCAAAACATGATTGATATTAAATTGGTAATGTTGGCAGTCAGTTGGTGTGTCACAAATTATTTTCAACCTATTTGCGTTGCGTTATTCAAAAATAATGTGCCCAACCTTTTCAAGCAACATATTTATTTGGCAATGTTCTCAGATAGAATCAAGAGATGGAAAAGCATAGAACATGAAACAAAATGAACAATTTCAGAAGCACCAGACTCAGTTGCATGTCATGATAAAGCACTTTCCTTGCCCCCTGTTTATGCTAGAATGTGAAACACACATTTAACACAATTTCTTAAACATTTTTAGTTTAATGAACTTTCCTCCCAGTGATCCTTCGAATGATAGATACACACTTAGCTATTTATTTTATTAAGTCACACTTATTGTTGCTGGCATTTACTAGGGGAGATGTTCCTCTTCAGAGTTTGACCTTTGTTCCTGGTTTGTCTGAATGGAAGGGAATGTAGCCTTACTCCATCTCTCTACAGCTGGGGTTCAGTGGGTCACAAACTGTTGGTTTCACTTTTTACAGTTTATGACATTCGTGTTTCAGTTTTTGGTACTTGAGGTTCAGAGTTTGGGTTCATGGTATTTTGGATTCACTGTTTTCCTTGGCTCTCTAGTATGTGTACAAAGCAGAACTGAGCATTCAGAAAACTCCATTTTACTTCAGCTGACCTTTTGAAAACAAATAAATGCAGATAATTTGTTTTTTTGCACATTAGTTTGATGCCTTCAGGGTCAGTTAATGCCTGGTCTTCAGGAATGCCAGTGAACTATTTAGTTAAAGTCACGAGGAAGACTCCCAGACATGGAGCCATCAGACTGGAGCAACATCTTTGGACCAGTGTGTTGGGGAAAGCTCTGCCTAGAATAACACTGCTTGACAAAAAAGGCAAGTGAAGAATGTTATTCACCAGCTCCATATTAGCCCTCTTGTCAGATTAGTGCTCTTCACATCATCGTGAAGCTGCCCTGTGTTGATAATTATTGTTCATGTATGCATTGAGAAAAATGTTTACAACGAGAAAATGGCACCGTTTACATTTCAATCACAGTTTAACAGCATAATCATTGAGCTGGAATGACAGCTGCTCCCGAAGTTGTTGGATTGAAAGTTGAGCTGCTGCAGATTTGCCACTTCAGGCCTTCCAGATGTGATTAACTCACCACAATCCGCAGTTTGACAAAAATATCAGTACATAGAAACCTGTGTGAATGAACAGAGTTAGCAGGAACTGCAGATGCTGGAGAATCTGAGATAACAAGGTGTAGAGCTGGATGAACACAGCAGCCCAAGCAGCATCAGAGGAGCAGGAAGGCTAATGTTTCGGGCCGAGACCCTTCTTCAGAACTTCTGAATTTGCACTTCTGAAGAAGGGTCGAGGCCCGAAACATCGGCCTTCCTGCTCCTCTGATGCTGCTTGGCCTGCTGTGCTCATCCAGCTCTACACCTTGAATGAACAGAGTAACCACATTCAAAACTAATAGCTCCTGACCAAGTAGACAGAGGAAGAATAGTCATGAGAGTACACATGGAATTGTATCGCAGTGCGAGTTAGTGTGTGTGGGACCGTACCCCAGTGAGAGTCAGTGTGTGTGGGAGCCGTATCCCAGTGAGAGTCAGTGTGCGTGGGAGCCGTACCCCAGTGAGAGTCAGTGTGTGTGGGGCCGTACCCCAGTGAGAGTCAGTGTGTGTGGGAGCCATACCCCGGTGAGAGTCAGTGTGTGTGGGACTGTACCCAGTGACAGTCAGTGTGTGTGGGAGTGTGCTCCAGTGAGAGTCTATGTGTGTGGGACCTTATCGCAGTGAGAGTCAGTATGAGTGGGAACTGTACCCTAGTGAGAGTCAGTGTGTGTGTGGGAGCCATACCCCAGTGAGAGTCAGTGTGTGTGGGA
>NW_025966648.1:29513-31322 GCF_021869965.1 Rhincodon typus
AGTGAGAGTCAGTGTGTGTGGGACTGTACCCCAGTGAGAGTCAGTGTATGTGGGAGCCGTACCCCAATGAGAGTCCGTGTGTTGGAGCTGTACCCCAGTGACAGTCAGTGCATGTGGGACTGTACCCCAGTGAGAGTCAGTGTGTGTGGGAGCCGTATCCCAGTGAGAGTCTGTGCGTGTGGGAGTCCAATCTCCGCGGCTTCCTTGCTACATAATATCAGGTGTTACCCACTGATACTCCTCGTGTGGCCTCCATTCCTGGCTCTACTACTTGATCTATCTGGAATCCTCACAGTTGCTACAACTTCAACCTGGCAAGGCGAGACTATAGGGTCACCAACCAATCGAATAGTGACAGGGGCACGTGTCGACTATTCAGCACATCGAGTCTACTCTACCTGCTCTATCACATAATCCAGCCTTCCGTCGACTCCGTCTATATTTCCCACTGCCTCGGGAGAGCAATCAACTTTATCAAAGACCCCTCCCACCCCGGTTATACTCACTTACACCCGCTTCACCATGCAGAACATATAAAAGTTTGAACACATGCACAAACCGATTCAAGAACAGCTTCAGTCTTTTGAACAAACCTCTCCCAAGTTAATTCTGACCTTTTTCTCTCTGTACCTCTTCTGTTGTTGTAACACTGTATTCTGCACAGTGTTCTGCTACTCTGATGCACTTTGTATGGTATGGTCTGTGTGTACAGCACAGAAAACAGCATATTTCCCTGTAAGTTAGTACACGTGACAACAATAAATCAACCATTCAATGAGATCATTGGTTAACCTGGTAGTCCTCAACTCCACTTTCCTGCCTCTTCCCTTTAACCTTCAATTCCACCAACTGATTAAAAATCTCTCTATCTCAGCCTTGAATATACTTATTGACCCCACCCAACAGCCCACTGTGTTAAAGAATTCCACAGATTCACTCGTCTCTGAAAGAAGAAATTTCTCCTTATCTCCATCTTAAGTGTGTGATCTCTTCTTCTGAGATTATACCCTCTGGTCCTAGACTCTCCCACAAGGGGAAACATCCTCTCCACATCTACTCTGCCAAACCTCCTAAGAATCTTGGATAACAAGGTGTAGAGCTGGATGAACACAGCAGGCCAAGCAGCATCATAGGAGCAGGAAGGCTGACGTTTCGGGCCTAGACCCTTCTTCAGAAATGGGGGAGGGGAAGGGGGTTCTGAAATAAATAGGGAGAGAGGGGGAGGCGGATAGAAGATGGATAGAGGAGAAGATAGGTGGAGAGGAGACAGACAGGTCAAAGAGGTGGGGATGGAGCCAGTAAAGGTAAATGTAGGTGGGGAGTTAGGGAGGAGATAGGTCAGTCCAGGGAGGACGGACAGGTCAAGGGGGTGGGATGAGGTTGGTAGGTAGGAGATGGGGGTGGGGCTTGAGGTGGGAGGAGGGGATAGGTGGGAGGAAGGACAGGTTAGGGAGGTGGGGACAAGCCCGGTGAGAGTCAGTGTGTGTGGGACTGTACCCAGTCTGGTTTTGGGATGCAGTAGGGGGAGGGGAGATTTTGAAGCTTGTGAAGTCCACATTGATACCATTGGGCTGCAGGGTTCCCAAGCGGAATATGAGTTGCTGTTCCTGCAACCTTCGGGTGGCATCGTTGTGGCACTGCAGGAGGCCCAGGATGGACATGTCATCTGAGGAATGGGAGGGGGAGTTGAAATGGTTCGCAACTGGGAGGTGCAGTTGTTTAGTGCGAACCGAACGTAGGTGTTCTGCAAAGCGGTCCCCAAGCCTCCACTTGGTTTCCCCGATGTAGAGGAGGCCACAACGGGAACAG
>NW_025966648.1:31822-35337 GCF_021869965.1 Rhincodon typus
CACCCCTCCCCCCCCACCAAAGTGGAAGGGACATCCCCACATGTGTCAGGGAGGGTATTTGACACAGTAGCTTTGAAATTCAACCCTGCCTGTTGTAGATGGTACTGTTTGCTGTAGTGAGCGTTGGTGATGTGGGGATGACTGTTTGTGGATGTGGTGTTACACTCAATTGGCCAAAGGGCCTCTTGTGTACCGTACAGTTCTGTAAACAGGCTGCTTTGTCCTGGATGGTGTCAAACTTCTTGAGAGTTGTTTGGGCTGCAACCATTCAGGCAAGTGGGGAGTATTCCATCATATTCCTGACTTGTGCCTTGTAGACTGTAGAAGGTGGTGTGCACGGCCCAGGCCATCACGGAAGCCAACCATCCATCCATGGACTCCATGTACACGGCTTCCTGCCACGGAAAGGCTGCCAACATCATCAAAGGCCCCCATCCCACTCTGGTAATGCTCTCTTCCGCCAGGCAGAAGATACAGAAGCCTGAACACATGCACGAGCAGGTTCAGGAACAGCTTCTTTCCAGCTGTTATCAGACTGTTGAATGCACTCTAGCCTCAATGTAACCTATATGCCTCTTAAGTCTTTTTGACCTGTACATCTTTTGCTTGCTATGATCTGCCTGCACCACTCGTAAACAAAGCTTTTCACTGTATTTCGGTAAACGTGACAATAAATCAATCAATGTTGGACAGGCTTTGAGGAGTCAGGAGGTGAGTTACTCGCCGCAGTATTCCCAGCTTCTCACCTACTCTTGTGGCCACTGTATTTATGTGGTGAGTCCATTTGAGTTTCTGGTCAACGGTAACCCCCAGGATGTTGATAGTGGGGGATTCAGTGATGGTAACATCGTTGAATTTCAAGGGGCGGTAGTTAGATTGTCACTTACTGGTGATAGTCATAGCCTGGCATTTGTGTGGCATGCATGTTACTTGCCACTTATCAGCCAAAGCCTGGATATTGTCCAGATCTTGTTGCATGTGAACATGGACTGCTTCAGTATCTGAGGAGTCACGAATGGTGCTGAGCATTGTGCAATGATTGGCGAACATCCCCACTTCTGACCTTAAGATGGAGGGAAGTTCATTGATGAAGCAGCTGAAGATGGTCGAGCCTAGGACACTACCCTGAGGAACTCCTGCAGAGATGTCCTGGAACTGAGATGATTGACCTCCCACAACCATGACCATCTTCCTATGTGTCAGGTGTGACTCTAACCAGCAGAGACTATGCCCTGATGCCCATTGATTCCAGCTTTGCCAGGGCTCCTTGATGCCACACTCAGTCGAATGAAGCCTTGATGCCAAGGGCTGTCACTCTCACCTCACCTCTGGAATTCAGCTGTTTTGTCCATGTTTGAACCAAGGCTGTAATGAGGCCAGGAGCTGAGTGGCCCTGGCAAAACCCCCAACTGAGTGCCAGTTAAAAGAAAACAAAGAACTGTGGATGTTGGAAATCTGAAACAAAAACAGAAACTGCAGAAGACACTCAGCAGCTATGGTAGAATCATTAGGGAGAAAACAGTTAATCTTTTGCGTCTGATGACTCGTAGTCAGACTCTTCACCATTCTAAAGGGTCACTGGGCTCAAAATGTTGATTCTGTTTTCCCTCCACAAATGCTGCCAGACCTGCTGAGTTTCTCCAGCGATTTCTGCCCGTGTAAGTGTTACTCAGTAGTATTGCTGATTACCGCTTCTATTGCTTTTACAAATGATCGAGAGTAGTCTAATGGGGCAGTAATTGGCCAGGTTGGATTTGTCCTGCTTTTTGTGTACAGGACATAGTGGGGCAAATTTCCACATCGTCAAATAGATGTCAGTGTTGTACCTGTACTGGAACAGCACAGCTAGGGCAACAGCTAGTTCTAGAGCACAAGTCCTCAGTACCATTGCTGGAATGTTGTCAGGGCCCATAGCCTTTGCAGTATCCAATGCCTCCAGCCATTAATCTAAAAGCCAGACTTTCTCCAATTTCTGGAATCGTGCAGAGATGAACCTTTCATTCTGCTCAGGTTTGTTTTGTGATGAGATAGTTCTGTCTAAAGGTCTGGCTTTATTTGAATGGGCTGAATGGTCTCCTCCTGAGCTGATTCTATTAAAGTGTGAAGTCACACTGAAAGAGAGATGTTGGCCGTTGTATCAGTGAGGCCTATGGGAAGTATCAGGGGGTCAAGCCTTTTATAATGTTTGCTGTCTGTTTCACCTGCAGCTCCTGAATGCTTGTTTGGCAGAAGTTTTTCCTGGGACTGAGCTGGTCTCACCCCGCGTCAGAGCAAAACTTGCAGGTAGGCAGTTGCGGTTACAGCTTGGAAATCCTGACATTAATATTCCAACTTCAGCATTGTGCAAAAACACCAAGATAATTCACAGAAAAATCAATCAACAGAGTTTAACATTAGAGTCATAGAGATGTACAGCACAGAAACAGACCCTTCGGTCCAACTCGCCCATACAAACCAGACATCTTAAATAAATCTAGTCCCATTTTGCCAGCGTTTGGTCAATATCCCCTAAACTCTTCCTATTCATGCACCCTTTTAAATGTTGTAATTTTATTAGCCTCCACCACTTCCTCTGGCAGCTTATTCCATACACGCACCACCCTCTGTGTGAAAAAGTTGTCCCTTAGGCCCCTTTTATATCTTTCCCCTCTCACCTTAAACATATGCCCCTCTAGTATTAGACTCCCTTACCCTGGGGAAAGACCTTGCCTATTTACCGTATCCATGCCCCTCATGATTTTATAAAAAGTCACCCCTCAGACTCCGATGCTCCAGGGAAAATACCCCCAGCCCATTCAGCCTCTCCCTGTAGCTCAAACCCTCCAACCCTGGCAACATCCATGTAGATCTTATCTTCACTCTTTCAAGTTTCACAACATCCTTCCTATAGCAGGGAGACCAGAATTGCACGCAGTACTCCTGTCCTTTGAGCCACGTTAGGGCGAGTAAACGGGATCGATTTTCGGAGCATTAATGAAGGAGAGAATGACAGAGAGGTTTCAGGCGGGAATTCCAGAGCTTGGGGCCCAGGCAGCTGGAGGCATGGCCAGCAAGGGAACAGCGAGGGGAAATGGAGAGTGTTTGAGAGGCCAGGATTGGAGGCACACGGATATCTTACAGGGGTCAGGGGCTGGATGGGGTGACAGAGATGGGGACGGGTGGAGGGGCTGGGGGGAGTGGTGACAGTGATAGGGAGGGGTCTTGGCCTCTGGTTCCTTTCGGGGTTAATTCTGTGTCTCTGCTGAAGGGGTTGCTAAGAGACGAAATGGGGTGAACATCTCCACGACGACAGTTGCCACGGGGACTGACGATTCACTCCTGAAGTGGACACTGCTCCTGATTCCAGTCACTACCTTTGGCCTCGGCACCTGGCAGGTAACCACTGGGAGTGGTGGTACATGCAGGTCAAGGGAGGGGGGAACAGTTGAGTGTGGGTTGGGGCAGGTTTGGGATGGATGGAGGGGGGTGGGGTGGAGGGATGGGGTTGGGATGGATGGAGGGGATTGGGTGGAGGG
>NW_025966649.1:0-22369 GCF_021869965.1 Rhincodon typus
ATTTATTCTATATTCCACTCTCGGTGAGAGTAGCTACAGTGAATGTACCTTTTACTGTTTTAGGAATTCAGAAACTGGTACTAGCTGGAAGAATGGGAGAAGCAATTGAAACAACACAGCAACTCTATCCAGGTCTACTTGAAAGAAAAACTAACCTCCTTTTTATGTTAAAGTAAGCAACAATGTAACATGACGTTTGTTTGTTTGTGTGTTTGTTTATACTGCATGAAATTTTCATTCTGCATATTTTTGTCCATGTGGCTTGTTTGATAAAGATTGCCACATATGACCAATTTTGTCAGTTTTTGTTAGTTACTGGAATCTGGGTTAAAGATAAGTGTTGAAGAGGTAAATACTAAAAGTTAACATGTTGTATATGTTCCATTTTATCCCTAGAAACCATGTCTTTCAGGTGCCAAGCTTACTGTATCAACTCAACCAAAGCTATTGTTTTAACCGTTCTGGTAAACTATAGATTGGAGCTTTTAGAGAATGAGAAATATTTGTTTTGTAATTTATCCTAGAGTCCGCCAATTTATAGAAATGGTAAATGGGACAGATAGTGAAGTGCGATGTTTAGGAGGCCGAAGTCCAAAGTCACAAGACAGCTACCCAGGCAGCCCTAGAGCCTTCAACAGTCCCAGCATGAGTCCCAACCATGGGAGCAATATCCACGTTCTAACAGCATGTAAAGGAAATGGTGCACACAGTCACTTTACAGGTAAATGGCTTGGAGCGAATCATCATGCAGTAGCAAATTTTTTTGTATTATTCACGATTACAAAAACAAATATTGCAGTGTTTCCTTGGTAAAGATTGAATAAGGCCATGTTACGTTCTAGTCATGTGATTGTGCTCTCCATTTATATTTAGCCTTGACATTGTAGCAGATGGGAGCTTAGACCCTTGTAGAATTTACACAAATTGTTTAATCTGCACTATGATATTGCAAATAACTTATTTACCCAAAATAATTGCATCAATTTCTTCCTTTTTGTAGTACTTTGTTTGGGGGCATTGTACCTTTTGTAAAGGTGGAATGCAAAACTAGTTTTACGGGTTTATATTTTTCTTGAGGTTGAAAGACACTAAGTATTGGGCATAGCTGAAATTTCCCGGAAATAAATGAAAAATGGTGTGATCAATTACACAATCAGTATTTTGTTTAAAACCAAAGTGAATTGGTCATCGTCATTCTTTCTCAGAACTGCAACAGTTAAATGTGTTGTACACAGCGAGATGCATCAGCAGTGTTGGTTATGAAGGGAAATAAGCTTGAAATCCAAGGACTGAAATTGTTTAAATGAAATGTTTAATGATTATGAATCATGAACTGTCTTTCTGAATAATCCAGAGAAAGTGAACTATCATAATTTATAGAGCCCTCAACTGGAACATTGCAGATTTTCTTGTGATTTATGAACAATATTTGAATATCAGACCAGGTTATTATATCTGTGCTCCATCATGGTAGTAATAGTTCATTTTTGTAAACTCTTAAGTCATTGCCTCTTATGAGTCTGTGTCTATACATTTATTTGAATTATTTGTATTGCAATAGCTGCAGGAGAGTTAGTGAATTCTTGCCTTAGGGGAAAGCGCTTCATTATCTAGGTGTGATTTTTATCATTTTATTATTCATTCCACTGAACGTGAAGTGTCCCCCCCGCCAAGTGTTCACTATCTTTTATTGTGAACTCTTCTGTCATTTACTTCGATCATTTTGAATCTCCTCTTCAAACAACAATGTAGCAAATGAAATATATTCTATAAAACTACCTTGCAGATCTCTGCTTACTACAGAGAAATACAAAAGAGCTCTAAATGTTTTCTGAGCTGACTCCATAGCAGTTCTGCTGCAAAAGTATTCATAAGAGAGATACATCTCCTCTGAAAGAAGCAGTGGCATAGGGTAAATCAGTTGGGGGGAAAAGAAGTTTTAATTTAACAAAACAAACTATAATGGAGAAGTGGTAGCACCTTGAAAGTACTGGCTAACACCCTGATCAATGAACTCAATGCAGCTTTGCCACTTTACCTAATCATGTCTTCTCCATTGATAATTCTGAATGAATTTTGATAGGCACTTCGCGTTCAAAATATTAAACATTTCCTGAGGTAGCTTTTTATTTGCCATTTTGTGTCTCAAACTTGTGTATTGAGAACCATTTCAAATTTTACAGCCACGTCTGTCACATCTAGGAAAGCCAGATGTAAGAAAATTCTCAATTCAAAATATTTCTATTGACTAATCTTAGAAAAGCATTCCCTGCTATAATCACAATCCTGTCATGTCTAACTGAAATTATCATTAAGTATTCCTGACCATTGCTTTTAATAGAGCTAGTTTGAGACTGCCTAGAACTTATTTCATTGGTAACACCCATGTGGCCTGCTGATGGTAATCTTATGAATATGTGAAGATGATGTGACTTAGGATTGTTTGTATATGAAGTGCCAAAACACGAATTGTCTCAACAGTCCCCTTATTTAACAACTGGTTAACCTTAAGAAATATGAAAGTTCATTCTTCCTGATTCTTCTTGCATCTTAAACGCTAAAATCTCTTCAGAAATTCAAATACTAAATTTTCAGTGAAAATTGATTTTTTGATGGTCCATATCTGTTTGTGATAATTTGAAATAGTTCAGTTGAAATGCATGTAATTCAAATGAAATACTGGGACTAGAAAACTTTTTACTGGGAACCCAAACTGTACTTTTGTATTCCTTATTATGTACAGCACAGTAAGTTCAGACTGCCCTGCTGAATCAAATGTTATAAGAGTTCAATGACAGTCTGAGGAATCTTTGGTCTCTGGGGAGTCATTAGTCACTTAGTCCTGGAAAATTACTAGACCCAGTTACATTGGCATATTTAAATTCTGGAATGAGCAGTCTGGTAGCTGGGATTCCAGGTGGAATTACAGAATAAGAATTGATGCATGGGTACTGGGGCTCATTATCATTATTGCTGCTTTCCATTCCAGCCAAGACAGAGAAATTTAGGCAGAGGGATGTTGAAGAAGAGAGGGCATCAGCAGATAGGAAGGGATGGCATGAATGAGAGGGGACTGAGTTAGATAGGCACGAAGATCAGAGTGGAGGCTGAAGGACATGAGTGAGTGAGGGGGGACTAAATGATGCATGCCTGGAGGGTGTGAGTTAAGGGACGGAAGGGTTGATGCAAGAGATGTTTGGGGGACAAGTTGGTGATAATGGTTGGGAAGAGGGCTGTGTGGTGGCAGAGAGGAGCTGTCCACAATATGCAAGTGTGGAGCGGGAGGATCTTTGCTGAGCCTTCTGTCATTATGGATTATGGAGAGTTTGAAAGCTAGAAACCAAGGCTTGTCAGTGATGCCCATGAATGAATATATAAACAAAATATAATTTTTGTTCTCGCTTTTTTTCCTGGCATTTGGGTTCACATTGAGTTTTTATATATATATATATAAATATATTTATATATAAAAATGGTTTCATATAAGATATGCATAGAATCATAGAATCCCTACAGAACGGAAATGGGCCATTCAGCCCAATGGGTCCATACCAACCCTTCGAACAGCATCCCATCCAGACCCATCCCCCTACTCTATCCCTGTAATCCTGCATTTCTCATGGCTAGCCCACTTAGCCTCCACATGCCTGAACACTATAGGCAATTTAACATGGCCAATCCATCTAAATTGCAAATCTCTGAACAGTGGGAGCAAACTGGAGCACCCAGCGGAAATCCACACAGACAAAGGGAGAATGCTCAAACTTCTACACAGACAATCGCCTGAGGGTGGAATGGAACCTGGGTCCCTGGCATGTGAGGCAGCGGTGCTAACCGTTAAAGCACCCCATATATATGCATGCATGGGCATCCCTGGGAAGCCTAGCCTTTGTTGCCTGTGCCTAATTGCCTATCTGTAAGAAGGTGGTGGTGTTAAAATGGGGTCACATTGTTAATGTAATTGTTCTGGGTTGGACTTTGTGCAGCCAGTGGGAATTCCAGTTTTATTATGGGACAAGGAAAACCCACTTGCAAAGGTGAGGTAACTGGGAACAATAGTAAGAAGAACATATGTTAAAAGGGCACAACTCTCAAGAGAATGAATTACTTATTGCTACCGTGCAATTCCACTTCATTGGCTGATTTGTTAACCCAAGGGGTTGAAAATGTTTGGATTTATGAATATTGCATATGCTTGCTTATGCCTTTTTAAAAGTAGGTTCAGTATTATCCCACCTGTTCACAGCTATCTCCTAATTATTTCTCAATTAGGTTCCATTTGGATAACAAATATAATGTTATCACGTGAAGCAGCTTCATACGTTTACTTAATATTGCTGTAGAGTGTGCATGAGCAGCACCTTTAGCTGATTTTGTGGATGGATTAGTTTTACAATTTTTGCCATATCCTCTGCATGTTCTAAAAGTCTGTATGAACCTTTTTTTACCTAACTTGCTACTGGCCTTGCATTCTTTGGGCACCTATTGCATACCTGAATCTGAAATTTTAACACTAAAGGTCTGTTGTATCCAATAATTTGAGATACTTCCAATCAATAGGATATTGGATTAAAACATTTTGTGGTTCCTAAAGTTGTATGGTATTTGTGTGATGCACAGTGTTGGTACTCTCTCCTTCAGCAAATCACTACAGCAAATTTTGTTTTAATTGGCACCTCGTGAACAGGCAAAAAGTATATACCTGAAACACGAGAAGCTTATTGTATTATCATGATCTCCGCCATGTCTGACCAGTCAGTTGAGGGAACAAGTGACAAATCTCAAGTTTTTATTGAAGGCAATATTGCATTATTTGAGTGATTTATGCTGCAAGTAAAGTACGACTGCATTACGTTTCTAGTACTTAGTGTGTGTTTTTACATTGATCAAGAGGTCCACATCAACCGGAATATTTAATCAACCAGCACACTTGCGCTCCCATAGGTGCCGGTTAATAAAATGTTTGCTGTATTTGAATAATTACAATTACATTTGGTCGTATAATATGGGCATTGTTGCCAAAGCCAGTATTTATTTCCCATCCCTAAATATCCTTGACAAGGTAATGAGATTCCTTAGTGCTCGGTAGTCACTTTAAAAGATAGTTAAGAGTCAGCGATGTGTAAGTGTGAATGTGAAGTTCATGTAGGCCAGACCAGGTGAGGACATTGCTGAGCGAGATGCATTTTTATCACAGATCAGGAGGTGCATGGTCACCAGTACTCATGCTAGTCTTTTAGTCCAGATTTAATTTATTTAAATTAAATTTGCAGGCTACCATGGTGGGGTTTGAAGTCAGGTGTCCGTATCATTTGGTCTGATTTGCTTGTTTACTGTCCAGTGATGTAACAACAATGCCACCAAATCCTGTGTATTAGAGAAATCAACTTTTGTTCACGGTACCCTCACCAAAGCAATTAAATTGCACTTGCTCTACAAATGGATGGCCATTCCTTTGTCATGTTACAAGTAGACCGGTGGATGGCCATTAATCTGAAACAGTGCTCCTGTTTCTGTCTCCATAAATGCTGCCAGACTTGTTCAGTGTTTCTGGCATCTTTTGCTTTTAATTCCAATTTTCAGCATCTAGAACATTTTTGCTTCGGTACAGTTAGGCAGTTACTTGCATAATATCAATCACTTGAGGGTTTCCATACTGAAATCTGCTTTAAATTAAAACTTCTAAGTTCTAAGAATCTAGAAGATGATGCTTCATGGTGGATTTCAGTAAAGCATCAAAACTTTTGTTACTCATCAGGTATTTTCAGGTGTTTCTTGAAAGCTTTGACAATGTGTGTTTGTGTAAAAATAATGCTGTGTTTTTTATTTGTCTAAGGTATTAAGATAATTACAGTCACTCAAGTTGTTATCAATCATACAGTATGTATGCATAGCCCTTTTCTTGTACCTCCCCCTTTTATTGTGTTTTACAACTTTTATACTTCTGTATTAAAGTAATTGAGCTGACACATTATAGGTTAATATGTTTCATATTTTGGCAGGTTATGAAAATAATTGTAGCAATGGTATAATATCAAATAAAGGGCATCAATCTAGCAGTCACAAGCACCCAGCCTCATGTTTAAATACATCCGAGCTAAATAGTTTAAATGCTGCAAGATCTCAGCAATCAAACAGCTGTAGCAGAGACAAGTAAGTGGTTTAGTTTAATTTTATTTTCTTCAGTTTGTTTTTCTTGTATAATTGCTGTCCTGGTATTAAATCTAGCATGTTGACTTCAACTGCTCACATATTTTTCATACTCCATCTTGCCCTAGTCTCAAAATATTTTACTTCTGAGCACATTTATATTTTCTAACAATTAGAATCACTACTGGCAGGCGTGCATAGTTAAAACATGACTATTTCCTAATAGTTACAGTACTGAAGATTATTGTTAAAACATGTCAGCTCTTGGAACTGATCTGGATGACAAAATGCCTTAAAAAGGTGATAATCACACTTCTAAATTATCTCTTGTAGAGTACCTAATGGTTAGTTTTGTTAGTGCTGTAAGACATCCTAAAGTTAATAACACACTGTCTTATCCTGTTGTGTTGCACTCCCACAGTACCAAATGAAATATATTTGGAACAGATCTAGCAGCTCAAAACTAGTTTTCTGCGAGGCTGTGGAACACAGCAGCAGAATTGTATACAAGCTGTAACTTTTTGGTCCAGCACATTCCTCACTCTACCAGTATCACCAAGCCTAAACCTTGATTTGGTTTGGAGTGTCGGAGCGAAGCTAGGATGAGTTGGCAACCTGCTGAAGCTACAACACAGAACTGCATTAATGCTGAACAGTGGATAGAGCTAAGCAATCCCATGACCAGTGGATCAGGTTAAAGTTCTGCAGTCCTATTATGTCCAGTCTTGAAAGTTGATGGAGGAAGGAGCTGTAAAGAAATCTAGAGTCTCGATGATGTTGGAGCTTAGTACATCATTGCAGAAGACAAGGCTGAATGAAAAAGCTGAAGAATTTCAGCAAAGTGGCAAGTAGCTGATCCGTCCTGAGGCCCCCACATTAAAGTCAATGTTCAGCCAGTTCAATTCAGTTTTCATATCTTTGAGAAGCAACTGAAGACATTGCATACAGTAAAGGCTATGGGTCCTGACAATGTCTGCTATACCACAGAAGACATGTGCTCTTGACCTAGCCAATCCCATGGCTCAGTTGTTTCAATACAGCTACATCACAAGCATCTATTCTAGTTGTGGAAAATTGGTGAGATGTATCCTATTGCTGGAAAGCATAGCTAATCCAATCCAGCTAATTACCACTGCATTGATATAATCGATTATCACTAAAGTGAAGGATAGTACTATCAAGCAGCACTTGCATTTCAACAATTCATTCTCCAGTAGTTGGGCTATCCCCTGTGGTGGGCGAGGGGAATGTACCGCCACTGGTTAGTCTTTAAGAGCACAAAGGAGATGGTGGTGGTGGTGGTGGTTGTTGTTGTTGGCCAATCATCTACGCTCATTGCTATAGGAGTTCCTCAGGGCAGTATTTTAGGTCCAGTCATCTTCAGCTGCTTTGTTAATGACCTTCCCTCCAACGTGAGATCAGATATGTGGTGTTCACTCATGATTTCAATGTTCAATATTTACAACTACCCAAACTTTAAATCATTCTGTGTTTGCATGGAGCAAGACCTGGGCAATATCAGGCTTGGGTTGATGTGTGGCAAGTAACATCCACACCAAACAGTGGAAGGCAATGACTATCTCCAACATGAGAGAATCTAACCATCTCCTATGCTGTTCAATGGCATTAATACCGCCAAATCCCTACCATCAACATTCTGGAGTTAGCATTTACCAGAAGCTGAACTGATCCAGCCATATGTGTACTCTAGTGACAAAAGCAGGATAGAAAATCTGTCATCTCTTGATTCCTTGAAGCTTGCCTGCATGTACATGGCACAAGTCAGGAGTGTGATAGAAGGCACTCCTTCCCTGGCTGATTGCAGCTCTAAATTCAGCCAAGAAACACGATATGTAAGTCAAAACAATACCACTGGCGATCCAAATACCAACTTTGTGCACCACAGGTGCACAATGTGTACCATCTGCAAGATGCATTGCAGCACTCATTTCTCTGCTTTCATTAATAGCACCTTTCAAACCCAGGGTCTCTTACCATATAGGTCAGAGACAGTTAAGTGTAAGGGAACACCACCATCCTTGTTCTCCTGCAGGGCCCTGACTTTGAACAATATCGCCGTTGCTTCACCCATGTTGAATTAAAATCTTGGACCTTCCTCCCTTAGCAGTGGGTATATCTACACTATGTGGATTACAACATTTCAGGATACAGCTCCTCAAACTCGTTTGAGGATAGGCAATATATTCATCCTAAGAATGAATTTTTAAAATGCCTAAGATTATTTTCTGCCTTCTTGCGCATGGAGGAGGCGAATGAAGAGATTTGTTTTTTTTCTTTCAAGATAAACCTTCCATTGCATGATAGATTAGCAGAATCTGCCATATGCGGTGTGTTTCGTGAGCTGGAATCCCTGAAGGAGTGAAATCTGAATAAATCAGTTGTTTTTCTGGGTGTTTTTTTGTTTAGTTCCTTGATGAAAGCATTGTATATTTGAGAAGAAGTTGATCATCCCCAAATGTTGGGAAGATAAAAGAATGGGGCTAAAAATATTTGCAAAGGGATAGTGGGGAAATAACCAGTTTAGTTCAGTATAGTTTGATTACTTCAATGTTGTTTAAAATTACTTCACACTGGTTTGTGGGGAAATTTTAAAAAGCCGAGCGCAATTTTCTTTGTATGTATGATGACTGTGTCATTTATTTTATCTTATGTAGCACCGACATAGATATGGAGACTGAGCACTACACCAATGGGGTGGCAGACTCCTCACCCAATGGCCTCCTTAACGGCAGTTCGAAGCATGACCATGAAATGGATGAAAATGATACTGATATGGGTATGAATACTTAACTCTACAAATTAGAAAAGGCAGTTTGTTGATTTTGATTGCAGATATTGTGCCTGAACACTCTACCCTGAATAAAGGTTGCATCCAGAAAGTTACGTTTGCCTTCCCTTGTTACAAATTAACTGATCTGTACATTTCTAGCATTTTTTGTCTTATTTTGAATTTGCTGTTTGAAGTCACTGATGAATTGTGTGCAGCATAATGCACTGCTAACTGAACATGCTAGCAAGGATGGGAGTAAGCATTAATCACTTCTTAAAATTAAAATAGATGGCCAGTAAATGCTTTCACTTATCGCGTCTCTGTCAATAAAATACAAATCATTTACAGAAAAAGACATGTTTTACTTCAATCTCTCAGCTTGTTTTCTTTTGTCTTTCATTTTCCCCACCACTTTACACTGCCACTGTGACTGTAAATCTTTGAAGTCTTTTGGTGAGGTGGATTAGCAACCACTAAGCCAGTTTGAGAGAGTTTGACAAAAACAAAAATTGCTGGAAAAGCTCAGCAGGCCTGGCACCATCTGTGGAGACAAATCAGAGTTAACATTTCTGGCTGAGTGACCCTTCCTCAGAACTGTGGAAGGGTCACCTGACCAGAAACATTAACTCTGATTTCTCTCCACACATGCTGCCAGACCTGCTGAGCTTTTCCAGCAGTCTCTGATATACGTCATCTGCAGTTCTTTTGGTTTTTATGGAGAAGGTTTAACTTTATTCTGCTTACAACTTTCACAATCAACACAAAAAGGACTCTTGAAAAGGGTTGTGTTTCAATCCATTGCTGAACTTGGTTTCAGTATCTCAATCGCTTTACTGAAATATGATGAAACTGAGAACTTGGGCATTCAGGGAATTTTCTAAAGTGTCCTTATCTCAGAATGATCACATACACGTAGTACACTTGAGATCCTGGATATATTTCCTGAAGAGTTGATAAAATGTGGAGCTGGAGGAGCACACCAGGTCAGACAGCATCCAAAAGCAGGAAAATCAACTGATGTCCTGATGAAGGGTCCCAACCCAAAACGTCGACTTTCCTGCTCCTTGGATGTTGTCTGACCTGCAGTGCTCCTCCAGCTCCACATTCTATCGACTGACTTCCAGCGTCTGTGGTCTTTGCTAATCCCTGTATCTCCTGAAGAGTTTTTTTTTCTTTTATCGCTCGTCTGTCTATTTCCAGAGCCCTGAGAACAGGATGCATTTAGTTGGTTTCCTGTTTAGTTACTTCCCTACATTACTACTGTTCCCAAGGTTCTCTTCTGTTGAGAGAGGAATATCCAGGAATCTCTATTTCGTTATCTTCCTACATTGGACAGGGTGGCTGCTGTAAGGTCCCAGTACCAGATAATTTCTAGCCAAATCATAGAATAGAATCACAGAATGGTAATAGTGCAGGCAGAGATCATTCAGCCAGTTGTCTGTGCTGGCTCTTTGCAAGACTATTTTATCTACTGTCATTTCCCTTTTTCAGTATCAGTTTGAAAACTGTGAATGAATTTACCTCCTCCACACTCTGTTAGCATATGCCAGATCCTTGCCATTTGGTCCATGTAAGTTTTTTTTCTTCCTCCTATCGCCACTGATTCTTTTATCGATTTACCTTGAATCTGTGGGCTCTGATTCTTGGTCCTCCACCAATGGAAACAATTTCTCTTTCTCTATCCAGTTCACACTATCGAATGTCAGCCTTCTGTTCTCCTAGTAGAACAGTCCCAGCTTGTTGAATCTATCTTTATAACTGAAGTTCCTCATACTTGTAATAATTCTCCTGAATTTTTTTTCTGCACCGTCTAATGCCTTCGCATCACAGATCATAGAATCCCTACAGTGTGGAAACAGGCCCTTCGGCCCAACAAGTCCACACTGATCCTGAGAGTATTCCACACAGACGTATCCCCCTATAACCCACCTAATCTACACGTCCCTGAACACAAGCAATTTAGCATGGCCAATCCACCTAGCCTGCACATCTTTGGACTGAGAGGAAACCGGAGCACCCGGAGGAAACCCACGCAGATACAGGGAGAATGTGCAAACTCAACACTTACAGTCGCCCGAGGATGGAATCAAACCCAGGTTCCTGGCACTGAGGCCGCAGTGCTAACTACTGAGCCACCGTGCCACCCTAGCCTTCCTACAATGCAGTACTCCAGTTGAGTGTTTTATAAATCAGGATGGTTTTGGGGTGATTGTGGAGTGTTCTGTAGACTGGGCCTGGACCACCTCTCTCCAAAATATTAACCTCTGCTGATGTTTATAATGCTTTCATATGGATAGGAGGCTGTTACTGCATCAGTACTTGATGTGGTGGAGCAGCGTTGTCATTTTTTGGTTGAAAGTATCCCTGAAGTTTTATCATCTGATGCTCTGCCATATTTGTAGCAGTTGTGATGTGTCCTCAGTTGATGCTGGGATACAGTAGTTTTTTTTTAAAAGAAATGTATTTCAGGTCTTTAAGATTTGCACATATGTGGTCTGTATCCACAAACTCTTCACTAGGCACTTTTCATTTTTGGTTTGAAGCTGTATGCACTCACCCCCAGTAATCTGACCGGTTCTCTAGTATGTCGTATGACATTTGCCTGTGAGTCGTCTGATCAATTCATATTAGACCACATTACATTGGGTCACATGACTTATGCAAACGCTTTTTGTTTTAACTTTTTGAAATGGCTAGGTCCCCTTTTCATTCAGAATCTTTACTTGTGGCTTTACTTGTAATGACAGCAACTGTTGTGTGAAGTTACATGCATCAAAAGGCCACCCAAGAACAGACAAGGTAGGGAAGAGAGGAAGCGAGCCGTTCTCTCCACTTGTTCTTGTACTTCAACTCTTGATCCCCACCCCACCCTACCCCATACACAGTTTCAGGCCAAACGTGGTTTCTCTGGTACTGTATGTCTGTTAAACAAAAAATGTACGGTTATCTGTTGGATTCCCATGTGTCCCATGCTGTGCATGTGTATTGAAGCATGTCCATTCTTGTATTTTACACTTTTCAGGGGTTTCACTTTGCGTTTCAGTCTATTACAATGTAAAATATTTGGAACTGGTTATGTGTTTTTTTTTGAGGTTGTTACAATTCCTATTCAAATATTCACTAGTTTGTAATAATTATATCGTCTATGACAAGTCAGTGACCCTATTAATTTTCTGTTTGGTTGCAAATGAGCCATGATATTTATTATTCTAGACTCCATTTTTAAACCATTACTTTTAATTGTTCTCGACAAGTGTTTTCTGGCTTAATAGTTTGAATGCCGGTTCTCTTTGTGTATAACAAAATATGATGAAAGTAACGTAAAAGGGAGAATTCATTACAGCAGTGTCTTCTTTTAATTGTGAAACAAAATGACAAGGACAAATCAGAGATGTTTTGTTTCATCATACCTATCTAACAATGTTGATAAGTGGAGCTAAAATACACATCAGGCATGATCTAATTGAGTGCCTGATCTTGGTCCACTCCTGTACCTATTATCAATTCAATGGCAAGCAAAATCCGAGACACAATTTTTGTAGGTTGTGTGGAAGGGAAGTCCATGTGATTAGCTGCAGTTTACATGGATCAAAGTTAAAAGATATCTACTTTTTTAACCTGCCACTTTTTTATTTAGTAAAAGAACAAATATAGATAAGGTTTCAGCTTTTAGTTTACGTGGTTAGACTTTCCAACCAAATGTTTCTAATGTGCTTAGTAAACTTTAGAACTCTATTTCCTGATTCAGGTGTGCTGGTTGCTTTTAATTTTATTCCTCATCTGACTGCTATCCTGTTTTAATGTAACAAATTAGTTTGATGTTTTTTCATGGATTCTTGACAGAAATAGACTTGACTCAATCACGACGGCAACTTTGTGGTGGCAGCCAGGCAGCGATCGAACGCATGATTCATTTTGGGCGCGAACTGCAAACCGTGAGCGAGCAGCTGAGAAGAGAATGTGGCAAAAACACAGCCAATAAGAAAATGTTACAGGTACCAAAGTAATACACATTTGGGCTTAACATAGAATTTGTACATTTTAAAATTTAATTTTAAAAACTCATCTCATAGAAGGCAAAGCACAAATCAATTTGACTCCAGCAGTAACCTTATCTCCTCGGACATTTTAGGTAATATAATGCAAACCGTGTTCCAGGGTTTAAGCATTTAATCTAGGCTGACGTGTTAGTGCCATGTAGGATGCCTGCTTGTGCACTTAAGGCACAGGATATTAAAGGGAATGTGGTAACATAGATAGGAAGTTGGTTAAAAGACAGAAAATGATGAGTAGCGTTCAGTAAATGTTTCTCGGACAAGAGGAATGTAAATTTGTAAGCATTCCATTATCTTGGTCGTATCTGTCTGGTGTAGGGATCGCAAATATCATTACTTGCTGGAAGGCATAACATAATTTTTAAGTATTAAGAGCAAAGACAGGATTTAAAAACAGTTTGATGGGGAGGGTTACTAAAAACTGGAATGTCCTCCACAAAAGAGTGGTGAATATATAATCCATAGTGCTTTAAAGAAACTAGCTAATTGTTAGTCATGATGTTTTCTTCTTCAATTAATTGGGAAATCATATTAACAACAACATTCAGCAGTAAATTGTTTCACTCAATCTTTTAAAATGGTGGACACCAGGCCATTTCAATAACAATGACTTCAAGATCTTGATAAGTCATTTAATTAAACTGCAATTATCTGTTTGCTTTCCTGATGATGTGTTTTTTTTCCAGTTTGAAAATGCCTCAGAGGCATGTCTGATTTACTTTTTTGGGATCAGTTTCCATACATTCTGTCTGTACTACACTATTAGGAGAAACAGAATTAGTACACCTGTGCTATCTGCATTTTTATTCCATTACAGACTCCAAATCAGTTATTTGGTAGACTTCTGCACGGAATTTTTTGTATTGCTCACGTTCTGAGACCCTCTCAATCGTGCTTGGGCTCTCTGATATTATTATGTGAACCAAAATTAATTTTGGTTTCTTAATGTCCAACTATGCGCACAGGCTTCTATGTGCAGGCATAGGATTCAGGTCTATTTCGCCTATAGTTTGGCAATCCTGTATTGTTTCACACCATTGTTGGACAAGGTAATGGTTCTGAAAGGATTAATGTTGGCAACTGCATTAAGCTTCACCTATTCTCATACAGTCACAGGCGGAGAAAATAGGATCAGGCTCGACATCTTGATGGAGGCAGAAATGTCATTGTTGTCTCCTGCTAGTCTTAGTAATAAAGTTGAAATAGCCAAAGTAAATTGCCCCTGTTGCTATCATGTAATAAACTACAAAAGCTAAAAGTTAAAGGTGTATTCACCATTCACAATGAGCATCATCGGCATAGCAAGAGCACACCAAGAGGTGTGGCAACATTGGCAATGTCATGAAGCAGATATAATATAAAATAAGGCAATTTGTAGGATAAAGATGATAGTCTGGCAGCAGAAAACAGAAGATTTCTAAGAATGTGAGAATGACATTGATCATTTTAACCACTATTTTGGAAGGAAGAATCATTAAAGCAGTGACCAGAATGTTTAATGAAAAAATGGAGTGGGGTGTGCATTGTGTTTTAGACCGTGGCAGGTGGGCAAACTCTTTTTTTGTTCGTAGAAAGGCAGGAAATCTTCACCTTGGCTGGAGAAGACAGGAAACCAGTGTTTTAATTGCAAACAGGAAGACCCCCAATAAACAGAGCAAAGATACAATATTGTTATTTAGCAGAAATGAAAGCTTTACAATGCAGTATTTCTCCAATGTAGAATTGGAAGCTTTATTCAAAGATGATAAACTGCATTAATGTAATTCAGAACTTAATGCAGCATTACTATATTGCAGTTTAAAGGCTTGTAAAATGAAGAAAGTAACAGTAGCATTGGTATTTTACAGAAGCAAAAATCTTCCCAAGAAAGCTTAAAAACAGCTTTTGACATTTTTAAAATTTAATTCATGCAGTGAGAATGCCACTAGCTTGGCCAGAATTTGTTGCCCATCTTTAGTTGCCCTTGAGAAGGTAACAGTAAGGTGCCTTCTTGAACCACTACATCCATGTGCTTTAGATAAGACCCACAGTGCCCTTAGGGGTGGGAGTTCCAGGATTTTGACCCAGCAACACTGAAGGAATGGTGATATGTTTCCAAGTCGGGATGGTGAGTAACTTGGAGGGGAACTTGCAAGTGGTGGTATTCCCATAATTTGCTGCCCTTGTCCTTCTAATTGGAAGTAATCATGCGGTCTGGAAAGTGCCATCTAAGGGGTCTTGGTGAATTTCTGCAGTGCACCTTGTTAATAGTATGCACTGCTGCTACTGAGTATTTGTGATGGAGGGAATGGATGTGGTGTCAGTCAAGCGGGCTGCTTTGTTGTGGATGGTGTCAAGCTTGTTGACTGTTTCTGGAGCTGCACTTATTTAGGCAAATGGAGTATATTTCATCACACTCCTGATTTGTGATTTTTAGATGGTGGATAGGCTTTAGTGAGTCAGGAGGTAAGTTATATTTGCCGAATTCTTAGCCTCTGAAGATGATTGGGCCTAGGGCGCTGCAGTATTAAAAGGTTTAAAACTTGATATGCAGCAGCATTTAGATATTGTGAAATTTACAGTAGCTTTATTAGAAGAAGACATGGCAGAATAAGTAGAGTCCCCATAAAGATTTAACATCCGAGAAAGGCCAAACTGAACACAAAATTGGACTTCTTGGAGGAAGTAATTCTTAAAACATAGAACAGTACAGTACAGCACAGTACAGGCCCTTCGGCCCACAACATTGTGCCGACCTATTATCCTACTCTCAGATCAAACTTCCCTGTATACCCTACGTTTTACTATCATTCTTGTGCCTATCCAAGAGTTGCTTAAGTGTCCCTAATGTATCTGACAAATATAAGTTGCTTCAAAGTTAAATATAAAATCATAAGCTGAACAAATAAATGCACCCTTGTATTTAATAGGACCAACAGCTAATGACTTTATTAGTCACCCCAAATCTGAAAGGAGGCATGGCCATGTTTGAAGAACTTCAAACTTTCAACAATTACTTTAATCTTAGAAGAAACAAAATTCTCAAGACTAAGGTTTAACTAAAGAATTCATTATCCAGAGCAATCCATGGATAATTTTATTAACAATGTCTAGAGATTTGGAAAAAGTGACAGTGAAGCTATGAAATCAGAATTCACTTGGGACAGAATTGTTGACAAGTTTCAGATTTATTACAGCGCAAAGAGAACTTGATTTTGGAGGAAACTATTTAAATTGTGCTAGAAACAGAAACCAAGAAGGATCGCAGTCCTATCCTGAGAAGAGCAGCTCTACCACAGTATAGTAGCAGAATCCATATGTTCTATAAAGTATAAACACACTAAAGCCACTTGTGACATGCCAATACAAACAATAAACCAAACAGCTGATACTTACAGTCTCTCCAGTGTTATGACAATTTAAAAAAAAAAAAATGCTTCACAGGCAATGCTGTGACAAAAGAAACCTGCATCTGTAAAACTGCAGGACACCTGTAGAAGGTGTGCAGAAATAGTTTCAGAGCAGCAAAATGTCATTTGCCTACTTGTACAAGCCACCATTAGGAAAGATATCATGCATTCCTGGGAGAATTTGTTGATTTAGCTGACTGAAATTTGACAAAACATATTTATCAACAGGCATCTTACTAATTTTAAGCTTGATACAGGCAAGTGACACTGTCTTACCAGATTAAGTACCGTGGCTAAAAGAAATAAAGCTACAGCCTACAGATCTGAAACTGTGGCCCAGGTAAAATAGTTCTCAATGTCAAAGGCATACTACAAGGAATGGGCTCTGGTGCAGTAGTAGTGACTGTGCCTCTGGCCCAGGAGACTCCGGTTCAAGTCTCACTTGCGCTAGAAGTTGAGATAATGTGTCTATTCAAGTCGATTAGGAAATATCTATATTACAAGCAACAATGCAAAATAGGACATAAGATTGTTGAGAATTTATGCACGATTCACAATAATTACTTCTCACATTTGAGCATACACACATCTTCACCCCATCATAGCTTGAGGCAGTTCCAAGGCAGTGACTGGTCCAGAACACCCAACCATTGTGCTGAGGAAGGGTCACAGGACCTGAAACGTTAACTCTGTTTTTTCCTTCACAGATGCTGCCAGACCTGCTGAGCTTTTCCAGCAACTTTGTTTTTGCAACCATTGTGCAGCTGGTCATGAGGCAATTGATAGATGATTTCAGTGAGCTTTCCAAACTCGTGGCAGAGCCCAGAAAGAGCAAAGAATCTATTGAGATCACCTATGAAAGCGTAAAACAAATGACACACAGGTGGGGTAACAGATAATGTTGAGAAAGCAGGGATGCTGCACAAGGACTTAGAGGCTCGGAGAATGGGCCAAGAAGTTGGAAATGGAATACTATGCAAAGTTATACACTTTTGTAGGAAGAATAGAGGTGTAGACTATTTTCTAAATTGGGAAAAACTTCAGAAATCTGAAGCACAAACAGATTTGAAAGTCCTAGTTCAGGATTCTCTTAAGGTTAATATGCAGGTTACATTGGCAGTTAGGAAGGAAATGCAGGGTTAGCCTTCTTGGAATGAATGCTAATGTATGCCATTTCAAGAAGGCTAGAATACAAGTGCAGAGATGTATTGCTGAGGTTTTGGAATATTGTGAGCAGTTTTGAACCCCATATCCAAAGAAGGACATGCTGGCCTTTGAGGGGATCCAAAAGAGCCTCACTAAGATGATACAGGGAATGAAGGGCTTGTCATATGAGGAGTGGTTGAGGACACTGTCTGTATGCAGTGAAGTTTAAATGGTTGAGGGCAGTTCTTACTGAAACTTAGAGAACACTAAGAGGCCTGAATAGAGTGGATGTGGAGAAGATGTTTCCACTAGTTGGAGAGACTAGGATCTGAGGCCACAACCTCCGTGAAGGGACGACCATCTAGAACTGGGATGAGGAAGAATTTCTTTAGCCAGAGGATGGTGAATCTGTGGCACTCATTGCCAGAGAAGTAATAGATCAGCAACCAAGTTTAGAAGAAACAACACCTTCCTTGAATGTCATCAGTAGGTAGAAGTAGATGGAGTAATGGTTGTCAGACTGACCAAGGTCAAGATCAGAACTGGGGTCAACTATCTTCCAAACAAAGACTTAACAGTTTTCCAAGTCTGAAGACTGTGTTCTGGAAGAATTAGGAGATCACATGTACAAATACTAACTGTAGGAAAAAAGTGTTTTTTTGGGGAGGCAGGTAGTAGGCTGTGCTAATGAAGTGTAAGGTAATAGTTCTAAAAGTATCAAGGTTGGAGACTGCATTAAGTCCACTTAATTACCGATGTAACTTGTACAAGTTACAATCGTGTAATAAACTAGATCTTGATAAGCCTCTTTAAGACTCACTGATAGTTCATATGGTACCATTGTTAACTAAATACGCCAGTAGACCCTGTATAGAGAGGAAAATTTGTGACAGCACAAAATGCTGTCCAAGCTACCTGAAAATGAGGTATCCAAAATTTGTAAGATCGTTTTAGAAAGACCACCAGTGAATTGAAGGAATGCAACAATGAAGTCCACATTTGCGTTTGAATGTTATTGCAGGGTCTTTTCATGTATTTGGTTACCAGGGGCTCTTTCTGGTATTTTCAGTCTGTTTGTTCAGTATATAGCCCTGTTTTACTGTATCCAGCACAATGTTTTCTCTTCAGATAGGTATGCAAGTAGATAACTGAGATGATGAAACTGAGTCAGAAACTGAAGTCTTTTGTGACGTAGCAATTTGATCAGGCTTACAAAGATCTATGAGATGAACTAATTGGAAACTTCTGAGTAATGTTTAATTATGTTATAGCTATGCAATAACCAGTGTGCTTCACATAATTTTAAACCTACAACCCTTCAGAGCACACCATTAAAAGCAGAAAGTACACTGGCTAACTCTGACTTAGTTTATCTGCATTTAAGCACAACTTTACTATTAAATGCCGAAACAACAAAAAACAGTCTAGAACAGACTGTTTATCCTGAGTTTGGAATCTCTGCACCTTAGCCTGCTGGCATGCTTTCAGCTGTGAAGACATCTGAAGGAACTGAACACAGTGCTTTTATACTGTTGTCCTGAGGAAAGTATCTTTGTACTGTGCAGGATTAAGACTTTGTCCTGCCTTTATGATGTACAAATGAATTAATCTCTCAATTTCTGAAAACTTAGCACCTGGTGCAGTTAGAAGTTCCAGTTTGTGTCCAGCTTTAGTTGTTGAGGTTTGGAATTAAAAGCTTAGTGTGTAAGAACTATGCCAGTTAGTGCTTTACATATGTTTTAACAATTTGAATCATGCATTTGTCAACTTGGCTTCCATAATATTGATGGTGTCAGATCCAAGAATTCAAAATTAATACATTTTATAATTCCAAAAGTTATGATTATTCATAAGTATTAAGTTTAAGATCAACATAGTTTGTGCCTTTTTTGCTTGTGTGTTGCTCAAGTGTGATTTTGTTTTCAGGTTTATAATTTTCAAAATAATAAATCTAATATAATTGGACAAACTTCTTTTGAAATGCCTTCCATTTGAAGTAATTTTTATTAGTTGTTTACATTTTTAATATCTTTGCACACTTTAGGATGCATTTAGCCTGCTTGCTTATTCTGATCCATGGAACAGTCCAGTAGGATATCAACTTGACATAGTGCAAAGAGAACCTGTGTGCTCTGCATTGAATAGTGCTATATTAGGTGAGTACAAGTGGTTTATTTGCAAGTCACTTTAAATAGTTATTTGTTGTGACCATATCTAAAACTGTATTTTGTGTTAACTTTTTTTCTATTGTCCATAAAGTGTGACTAAATGGAAGAAATTGTTTACTGCCTACAGGCAGTGATTGAGCAAACTAAAAGTGGACATAATCTCAAGGTTAATTGGATGTGGTAAAATTCTGCTGGAGTACTGTAATCAAATGTTAATGAATAAAATATCAACTCAAGGCTTCACTGGAACTTACTGCTTAACAAAGCAACAGGCAATTATCTGCAAAGCCTCCAATCCATGTACTTCTCTCCCTATCCTTCACTTTCTGATTCAGTCCATATAGACCAGGTAAGGTTTTTTTGGGAATATCTCTCCGGGTGGGTTCAATCTTTATCTCATCTCTTCATGCTCTCTCTCCTCTTTTCACTGACCTCTTAGCTTATTTAAATATTTCTCTCCATGTAAACACACATTCATGATCACTTCATGTGCACTTGCAACTCTCACCATCTATTGGGACACCTTTCCTGTTTTGTTTTCTTTTGTCACTTCTCAAGCACCAGATATTATTTGGAACTGCAGAATCGGGTACTTAACAGGCTTGTCTTACAACACTGAGCACAAATACTGTCGCAAAACGTGCCATAAAATTTCAGTATGATTGAGTTTTTGATTTGCTACACAAACTGCTTTTGCTGAATTGAGGTCACACTTCAACTTTAGATACTGTATTTCTCAGTAAAGTTGTTAGTTGTTTTCACTGCCCCTCACTTCCCATAAATGATCATCTTCTCCATTCCTTAAGGGACACAGACTTTTAAAGATGTGATAAATGTCTGGTTTAGCCATTCACTTACAGATCTGGCTGAATCTTAAAAGCATAATTTGGTTCTGCTCTCATCCACAAAAACCGTAAATTCCAGAATGAGCCTGAAATTCAAAGCATCATTTCCCTATTAGAAGCCATCATCTTAAACTATTCTCACTATCCTTTCTACAGCTTCTTTTAGTGGCACTCGTAAGGAATTAAGGGACTTCTTTGTCATTAAGATAGAGCTCATCCAATCTGCTGCATCTGTCCTCTCCACTAGCCCACCAAACCAACTTTGTCACAGACAGTCGTTACTTTAGCCTTGAAGTTGTGCCTTTCTGTTTATTGTTCATTTTTACTCTGACCCCTTCTTGTTTGTGAAACGGATTCTTCCCCCCCCCCCCCCCCCCCCCACAATTCCCACTAAATGATTAACTCTCTTTGGCTGTTCTTCCTGCTTTTCAAATCTGCTATCACCCCTCTCTTCAGAAACCAATTGAAAACTAAGTACACTTTCCTTTACAAAGTCCTTGATTGTATTTGTTGCCTTCCAAATCTGATCCCATCTTTTGTAGAACTTCATGTTTAAATTCCTCTAACCTGGTTTCTGTTTCTACCGCACCACTGAAACCTTTTGTCAAAGTCATAAATGACAATCAATGTAACGGTGCCAAAGGTTATCACTTCTCATCTTTCTCAACATGCCTGCATCATTTCACACTGTTAAAAATACCATCCTTCTGTAACCTCTTCCCTTTTAAGATGCTGATTTGAAATCTGCCCCAATTGCACTAAAGACAAATTGTTGAAACCAAATGATCTCCATGTGAACCAACTGTACCAGCACTAGTTTTCCAATTTTGATTTTCCTTCATCTGTGGGGTATTGAGGTTGAGGAAAGATCATTTGGCCAGTAGAAACCTGCCTATCTACTTCACTTTGTAGCATTGAGAACAGTTTGTTTTCTATTACTACTCAGGCACATTATTCCAAATAGATTTTTCCACTGTGCAAAACAGATTTCTTCCCAATACCTGTCTTTATTTAGTACGATTCCATATTTGTCCTTGACTGTTAAGACTTAGATTTATTGTCACGTGTACTCATGTACAGAAGTACAGTGTAAAGTGTATAATATTGTCATACGTGGCGCCATCTTAGCTACAAAGGTACCTAGATATTAAAAAAACTTAGGTACAAAGTAGTAGGAAAAAAGAGTTAAAATGTTAAGCATTATCTTCATAGAATAAGTAGAAAAATAAATAAGCTAACAGTTAATATTAAAGTCCTTTTTAATTTAAACAAGAAAAATAAAAGAATTAAGTTAAATGTTCAGCAGTCTTTGAGTCCTAAGCTTATCTCGCTCTCTGAGACCTTAGCTGCTGCCACCAGATACCGGAGGGACCTCCCTCACTGTTCGCTCCCCCTGGGTTGGGCTGTGATGCCATCGCTGCTGCTCCTGCTGAAGCTGCTGCCTCCCCAATCTCCCCCTGGTGCCACCAGGCCATGCCAGGGCAGGACCCTCACATGCCAAGATACCACCATGCCGGGGTGGGACGCTGCTGAGAGACCGGGCTGAGACACTGCCACAGATGCCTCGCCAGGATTGCACTCAGTCAATGATCCATATTTAGGTTCAATAAGAATTTAATCCTGGGAGATAAAACCTTTGGCAAATGCACACCTATGCTTCCAGATTGTAGATCTTGAACCTTTAGCAACAAATGTTCAGAATTTGAGCAAAATAATCTTCAACTGTCTTTCGAGACATCAAGGTGCAGAGCTGGATGAACACAGGCCAAGCAGCATCATAGGAGCAGAAAGGCTGACGTTTCGGGCCTAGACCCTTCATCAGAAA
>NW_025966649.1:22769-35275 GCF_021869965.1 Rhincodon typus
CTCCAGCATCTGCAGTTCCTACTATCTCTTAAACTGTCTTCCTCCAAACTCCCACAACCCATCATTATACAAAAGAGATTAATGTTAAATGAAGAGGAGGGATTGGAAGATTATAGGAACTTTCTCCTAACATTGATCTTCCCAGCAAAAATTAATAAAATATTTCTATAGTACTGTAGACCACCCTTACCATTCTGCACCTGCAAAATTGACATTAGACTTATTGTGGGACTCAAATATGCCATAGCCGTAATAGAGGTAAACATATACTTCCAGAGAGATTTGGCCCATTGTATATTGAGGTAGGAATGGAGATAGATTTTGATTGCTGTATGCTGTAAATTGAGATCAACTGAGATCATCCAACTGGAATGATTGCAAGAACAATACTTGCATTTATTCTGGTATTGTTCCAAGATCTAGATGTTAATGGTATGTTTAGAACCCTTTAAAAGATTATCCCTGACCTTGCAGTTATTGTGGGTCAGGTCTTGTACCTACGAAGTTATCTAAATGCAGAAATCAGTTTTGGGGAGGAAGAAAAGGGATTATCACGCCTCTGAGATCCTGAAAATCTTGAAAAGGAATCAACAAATAGAGCTGAAACCATGGAGCTGCCATCCTGTGGTTGAAGTCCCATTTTTAAAAAAAAAAGTTCTAACCTCCAAAATTGACCTGAATCTTTAAAAGAAAATCTGTCCTAATGAATGTGATTGTCAAAATCCCAGTTTTGAGCATCCTACACTGAATTCTTTAATTTACAGTAATGCTGTCCAAAAATGTTAATTATCTGAATGAAATTTAAAAATTGTGGGAGGAATATTAACATGTTAATTGGAAGAGGGTGGAAATGCAAATCGGCTTTAAACACTTGTGCCTAATTGTCAAGTTAGCAGTTTGGAAAGATTCTTACTTTACAACCAGAAGACTCAGCCCTAGAGAAGACTTAAGTCCTGTTGGTCTTAAGTTTTCACTTTGCCATCAAGTCTTGGAGAAGGTGTTGAATCTGGAGCTTCTAACGCAGATGGAGGTCACATCACATAAGCTTCCATTTGGAAAAGCATGCAAAAGCATTCAGTGTCACTATTGCTTAAACAAATAAGATGTTATGGCCAATTTTTTTTATGATCAGAAGAACAATAATTAGTTTTTATCAATTGCTATGTGCAGGATGTTAATTTTGTGTAATACAGTAGTGTGTGTTTGCGGGTATTTGGTCATTTCAATTTTACAGAACCAATCCCTAAATTGACAATATATTGAAGCTGCAATAACACTTGCTTTGTCTTAACGTTTCAGGTCCGGTGACCCTTTCTCAGAACTGATGGTGGTTGGGAAAACGTCAGTTTATATGCATTAAATAGGGAGGTGGGTGGGGTAGGGAGTAAATGATAGGATAGAGCCGAAAAAGAGAGAGAGACAGTTGGAGAAAGGAGTTGTTAATGATCAGGCTGGAAGGCTGAATAGTTGTTAATGGGGACAGTCCCCATTAAACAACTATTCACCCTTCGAGCCTGATTGTTAGACAGTTGGACAAAGCAGTTGCTTTCTCTCTCTTTGGGCTCTGTTATCGTTTACTCCCTACCCCACCCACCTCCCTATTTTATGCATATAAACTGACGTTTTCCCAGCCACCATCAGTTCTGAGGATCACCGGACCCGAAACGTTAACTCTGTTTTCTCCTTCACAGATGCTGTCAGACCTGCTGAGCTTTTCCAGCAACTTTGTTTTTGTTCCTGATTTACAGCATCCGCAGTTCTTTTGGTTTTTACTTACTTTGTTTTTCTTATTACAGAGTCTCACAATCTGCCAAAGCAACCCCCACTTGCTCTCGCCATTGGGCAGGCTTCGAAGTGTTTGGAGCTGATGGCCCGATTGGGAATTGGTTCTTGTGCATTTGCCACAGTGGAAGAATATTTGCACTAGCTATGCATTTGTACAGCTCATCTCGGAGCCACCTTTAATATTATTGTGACCATTTTCAGAACCAGGTCTGCTCAAGGGAAACTGACTTTTAATTTCCATTGATCTTTTGGGGACAGATTGTAAATGTCATTCTACTTCTGCTTCCTAGTTTACAGCATGGTCCAGCTGTTTTCTAACTTATATGCACAGTTCATTGACATGTTTTGCATTTTTTTTTATAGCGATGTCCGGAGGAGTTGTAACAGTGTAGTATGTATATTTGTTTCAGTGGAACATAACTGTGCTTCCTTATTAATTCCTCAAACATGTCAAAAGATTTTCATCTGAATTGGGCTGATTGAGACTTCAGCTAAAATAAACGATCTATCATATGGGACAATGTCATTCAATCTTAAATATTTGGAGGAAAAAAACTAATTGGCTTAAAGTTAGAAGTGCTTTAATCAAAATTAAAGTGAGAATGTGTGAATAAAAGTATTTAGTTACAGATTAAACCAAAAAACTAGGTTTTTTGTACTTTATTAAAATGTATCTTTTGTGATAAACCAAAATTTAAAATTGCTGTTGTGTGAGTGGATCCCCAATGGTGAGCATGTCTAATACAAAATGGTTAAAAATGTTTTCCATCCCTCTGATGTACATCAAAAAAGTTAAATGCTTGAGTAATTTGGTAGATCTTTTACGTATAGATGGATGGAGGGAGAGTGAATTCTTTTCCCTCATAAGAGTATTGTAAATCTTCATCACTCAGGAGTTGAATGGACAGTCTCAACACTTGTGATCGATTGCAGCGTATTGGTCCCAGTGTTCTTTTAATCTCACCAGGTTGTCTGTGTGCACATGCTCTCCATGTTTCCCCTGCCCTCTCTCCAAACATTGTTTAAATGCAGAGAAATACATTCTACAACCATCATTTTAACCATTGTAAAATAACAGTGTTAAGTACTTGTCAACACATTGTGTGATAATGACATTATTTATATTAAACCAAATACTTAGTCAAAATCTGCAATGTCTTAATTTAAACTTTGTACACTCTGCATTTTTAAGCAGTGCTTGAGTGAGTACTATACTGCAATAAACAAATGTATGAATCATAATTAATCAGCTATTAAAGATTTAAATCTATCGAAATGGGTACTGTTTATTTACTTGTTAAATAGCATTGTCTACATGCTGAAAATGGAAACTTCTTAAAATTGTGCACAACAAACCACATCACTATATCATCCAGAAAGTTTTTAAGTTGCTAAAAACCTTTTGAGGCTTAGGTGTTGATTTCACTTAGCAATCATCACAGACTTCATTACTTACTGTAATGTATATTCTTTGAAGCAAATACTTTAATACAGTATTCAAGCATTTTAAATACTTTATTAAAATCAGCTGTACATTGCAGGTCAGGCTGCTTTGTAGCCTACTGTCTGTTATTTCTAAATCATTTGTCTTTTGAAGGATTTACGTTTTTACATCGCCTTAATCCAAAACAAATCAATTGAAGTTGCTTTTGTCATTGTGGTGACAATCGGAACAGTTTATTTCCAGTGGCTTTTGTTTTTTTGCAATTGTAAATTCTTCAATGTTGGCCAATAGTTACAGCCCAGCCAACTCCACTAAAAGTTGATTGTCTGGTCATTTATCAGTGCTGTTTGTGGACTTTGCCTTGTAAGGAAAGTAACTTCAAAATAATTAGCTGTGAAATGCTTTGGGACATCCTGAGATTCTGAAAAATGCCAAGTTTATTTGCAATGTGTATATTAATTCATGATGATATTGTATTGAAGACTGGTTCCATGAACCTTTATTCCTAACCACCTGCTGTAAAAATTGTGGTGATTATCATTGTAATTTTTTAAACCAGGAAAACTTGCAACTAAAGAGAATGTGTGGTAATAAATTATTACATAAATATTTTACTGGATATAAAATTGTGTGGTCCCCAAAAATGTTCATTTGTAGGTTCGGAAAGGAAATACATTGAACAAAACAAAACATGGTTTAACTTTTCAGCACCTCATCTGGAAAGTAACTATCTGTACCTTCAAAGTGGTTTTGGGTACTTTGTAAAAGTATGACTGGAGTTTAAAGATGATAATGATAATTTGGCACAGAATTACATCTTTGGTTTAAGGTTGTAGATTCAAGGCACACTACAGAACAAGGTAATGTAGGCTGGCTCTTCAATGTATTGCTAAGGCTTATGAAGTTAAATGAAAGATCCATTTGCCATTGTAGACTCCATACCACTATGAATTTCAATTAGTTAGTTTCACTTCAATCAACGTCTGTTAAAACAATCATACAGCAGTGAAGGAGGATATTTTACATGTCTGCTATTTGAAATTTATCCATTGGCCATGTTGCCTCTACTATCCCCATAGGTAGCATTACAGTTTGGTGAAAGCCAATTTAAATTGTGCAGTTTATTTATTTAAGAATATCCTATACACTTTCAACTTTTGATCTCATTTGAAAATGTAATCACAATAGGAACCTCCCATTCACTTAAAATCTAAAGTGAAACAGGTTTAAGAATACATCTGGTGAACTACAGTATCAACCTGACATCTTTCAGATGGAACATTTTATGCAGGTTATAACTTTATATCTACATGCTACTATCGTCGCAAACCGTCAGACTTGTATGCTTTAACATCCTGATAGGAATCGATAGCTTCTGTGCTCCCCACCTCCGTTCCCCCCCCCACAAACTGTTTTAGATTACCCAGAATTGAATGATAAGCTGAGTTTGCTGTTTTAGTTGGATAAAATATATGATGAGTCTTGACAGTACTGTATAACAAAATTCTTGGCTTCAGAATGAAAGGCATGCCCATGTAGATGAACCAGGCCAAATCAAATGGCAATTGAGGAAAATAAAAGTCACCTTCATGTTATTACTTGTAAAAAAGATATAAACTATTGTACTTCTAGAACAGTGTTTTGATGTCAGAAGTTCACATTTAGTTGAGGGACATTTGCGTAATGTTTCAGAAAACACCATCATGGAAAATAATAGGCTGGAACTTTGCCTTGCTTTGTTTCTCTATTTGCATTTTCTGTTTACAATACTAAGTATCTTTGACAAGTGCCAAATTGGAAGCAGTTAATTTGATGCTATAAACTACCTTGCAGTCGAGAATGGCATGTGTCAGCAGCTGAATACAATGTGTCCAATAAGAGACAAGGGAGCAGAAGTTGGGAAATGAACTTGTGCTCAAGTTACAGATTGGAGACCCTGTTACATGGCCTAGATGTGATTATGTATGACAAGTTCTGGAATAAAAAAATTCTGCATAACCTATCAATGGGGAAAAGAAATATATCAATGATGGTTACAAAACGACTCCATACCATTTGGCTTCTGCTGCAGACTTTTTAGTAGTAATGCTATTTGTACCTCACTGAAAATGGTTCAAAGAACTGAAAGACTGTCTTCAATTCTGTCTTTGAGAAAAGTCCTGAACATTTGGAAAATATACAAAATTGGAACGCACTACAATTGAGAGGTGGGAAGATTGAATATTTAAATGTAATCAAGCAAGAATATTAATGGATGGCTGTTCCTTTTGTGCAGAGGCAAAACCTGGCATTATGGGACAAATGGAAAAATTCTGCAGTGCACAGAATAAAAAATTTATTGAATACTTAGCTTTATTTGATCCTGAGGCAAACTGATTCAATATTTAGTTTCCTCATTTATGTGCACTGCTTGGAGTCATCAGCAAAACACATTAACAGTTTTCAAGCTAAGTCAGTATTTCAACCTAGAAATTTAAAAGACTTTGCACAAAGCTACAGCAGTGGTCAGTGCTATTTCATGATGACTTACAAGAGGTCTTACACCTTAAGATGTTTCTTTTTCAACAGACAATTCTCAATTTTCATTTTAAAAACTAAAAAGAACTGCAGATGCTGTAAATCAGGATCAAAAACAGAAGTTGCTGGAAAAGCTCAGCAGGTCTGGCAGCATCTGTGAAGACAAAATCAGAGTTATGTACCGTTCCTTAGAACTAACAATCTTCACTAGAAAAGTTTGAAACTGAAAGACAGACCGTTGTTCTTTCATGCTGTGTGAGACTCAGACTGGCTACTATCCTGAACATGAAACAGCTTCAAAACTTTGTCTCAAATATGATTGCCCAATTTGTGAAAGTAAAGCAAGAGAAAAGCAAAATCTCAAATGTTTCACTCTAGCAGAATTATAAGAAATCAAAAATATTTTTACTTGGTGTGCAAAACGAACAAAGTAAATTAAAGTAGAATTGCTAGGACACTGAGGAAAAGCATTGTTTTTCTTGACTGCTAAAACTGTTGAGCTGGGCCTAACAGGATATTCTTCAACAAGTAATTATTAGAGGAAATTAAGTGTTCCCAAATTGGTACAAAAACTCATTCTACAAATCAGCTGACCCACTTTGGATGAGACCTAATTTTTTTTAAAAATGTAGGGCCCAGGTGTTGCTGTTGAGACCAGTACTTATTGCCCAGTCTTAGCTGCTTTGACTGAGTTAGTCACGTACGACCACATGATTGACAAGTTTTCTTCCAAAAACAACAGTGAACCACTTTTGACTTTGACACTTGTGATTGTAAATTAACCCACTAATTTTTAAACTTCGGTTAAAATGTTTAAGCCTCCAATATTTCTTACAAATTAACTTGAAAGTAAAAGAGAGCCCATACGAAGAATTTAACATCTGCATTAAATATTTTATGGAGAACACATTATACACAATATTAGAAACGTTTCAAACCACCCTAATTTATTAACGTGACAACTGACAGCTATTACACAGTATGATCTCGTAACATAGCATCAAACTAACGAACTATTACAGCAAATATGGCATACAGCTTCTTCAAGATTAATTAATTCAGCACATAAATGCTAGTGTCCAGTCCAAGAGACCTCCCATTTCTTCTTCTATTTGAGCCCCATGTATACTTCCATTTTCCTAATAGCTCCATTCCCTTATTTCCCAGCGGAAGAGTGAATCTGAATCCGTAAACTTACAAAACTTCGCAGCAGCTTCTAAAAAAAAAGTTATTTTGATTAAAAAGCAAAATAAAAACCGTGCAAAGCTACAAATCCTTGGGGCATGCAAATAAAACTACCATCAGTGCTGAATTGTTATGATTTAGGAAGGACACAGCAACTTCTACACAATGCACAATATTCAAGTCCAGAATTTGCAATCGATACATTTCAGTCATTCACAAAATGGACAGTCCCAGCACTGAAATGACTGCAGTTGTACTTGGCCACTAGCTCTGCAGTTTTAAAAAAAAAAGCTGAAGAAAATGACACTAGGGTGTTAATGAGATTTGAACACATGGTAGGTGATAACTACTTACCAGCAACTTCTCTTGTGCTGAAAATTTAACATGGAATTTTATTCAATGAAGAAAATTAACATAAGATTTTTAGAATTTTAATAAACTTTTGTGCCCCTTTCAGCTCACTTCCTTAATCCTATCTACATTTTCCAACCCTTATTTTGCATTCTGTACATCATTTTCTAATTTAGAATCTGTGTGACAGTAAGGATCCTTTAATATGATTTGTTGTCAACCTTCAGACACATTTCCAAATGTTGCATCCTTTGGATACCAGGGATGAGACACCGATGCGAATGGTGGATGAGAGTTCTTTGCGTCAGAGCAAAATTAAGGCCAATATTTCAAAGAGCAGAACATGAAGGATATTGTAACAGAGATAGTAGGAACTGCAGATGCTGGAGGATCTGAGATAACAAGGTGCAGAGCTGGATGAACACCGCAGGCCAAGCAGCATCAGAGGAGCAGGAAGGCTCTCGCTTCGGGCCCAGACCCTTCTTCAGAAATGGGGGAGGGGAAGGGGGTTCTGAAATAAATAGGGAGAGAGGGGGAGGCGGATAGAAGATGGATAGAGGAGAAGATAGGTGGAGAGGAGACAGACAGGTCAAAGAGGCGGGGATGGAGCCAGTAAAGGTGGGGACGTAGGAAGGAGATAGGTCAGTCCAGGGAGGACGGACAGGACAAGGGGGCGGGGCTTGAGGTGGGAGGAAGGACAGGTTAGGGAGGCGGGGACGAGCTGGGCTGGTTTTGGGATGTGGTACGGGGAGGGCAGATTTTGAAGCTTGTGAAGTCCACATTGATACCATTGGGCTGCAAGATTCCCAAGCGGAATATGAGTTGCTGTTCCTGCAACCTTTGGGTAGCATCGTTGTAGCACTGCAGGAGGCCCAGGATGGACATGCCGTCTGCGGAATGGGAAGGGGAGTTGAAATGGTTCGCGACTGGGAGGTGCAGTTGTTTAGTGCGAACTGAGAGTAGGTGTTCTGCAAAGCGGTCCCCAAGCCTCCGCTTGGTATCCCCGATGTAGAGGAGGCCACAACGGGAACAACGGATGCAGTACACCACATTAGCAGATGTGCAGGTGAACATCTGCTTGATGTGGAAAGTCTTCTTACAGCCTGGGAAGGGGGTGAGGGGGGAGGTGTAGGGGCAGGTGTAGCACTTTCTGCGGTTGCAGGGAAAAGTGCCGGGTGAGGTGGGGCTGGAGGGGAGTATGGAGCGAACAAGGGAGTCACGGAGAGAGTGGCCCCTCTGGAAAGCAGATAAGGGTGGGGAGGGAAAAATGTCTTTGGTGGTGGGGTCGGATTGCAGATGGCGGAAGTGTCGGAGGATGATGCGTTGGATCCGGAGATTGGTGGGGTGGTATGTGAGGACAAGGGGGATTCTGTTTTGGTTGTTATTGCGGGGAGGGGATGTGAGGGATGAGTTGTGGGAAATGCGGGAGACACGGTCGAGGGCGTTCTCGACCACTGAGGGGGGGGGGAAGTTGCGGTCCTTGAAAAACGAGGACATCTGAGATGTACAGGAGTGGAATGCCTCATCCTGGGAGCAGATGTGGCGGAGGCGAAGGAATTGGGAATAAGGGATGGCATTTTTGCAGGAAGGTGGGTGGGAGGAGGTGTATACAAAGAGGCAGGCATAGCTTGGGCCCATGCGGGTACCCATGGCCACCCCCTTTGTCTGTAGGAAGTGGGAGGAATTGAAAGAGAAGTTGTTGAGGGTGAGGACGAGTTCAGCTAAGCGGATGAGGGTGTCAGTGGAGGGGGACTGGTTGGGCCTGCGGGACAGGAAGAAGCAGAGGGCCTTTAGGCCATCTGTATGGGGAATGCAGGTGTATAGGGACTGGATGTCCATGGTAAAGATGAGGTGTTGGGGACTGGGGAATTGGAAGTTCTGGAGGAGGTGGAGGGCGTGGGTGGTGTCACGGACGTAGGTAGGGAGTTCTTGGACCAAGGGGGAGAAAATAGAGTCCAGATAGGTGGAGATAATGGGTCGACCAGGGCAGTCAGGTTTGTGGATTTTGGGAAGGAGGTAGAAGTGGGTGGTGCGGGGTTGGGGAACGATGAGGTTGGAGGCTGTGATGAGGTTGTGGATAGTTTGGGAGATGATGGTTTAGTGGTCGGGGGTGGGGTCATGAGCAAGGGGGCCGTAGGAGGTGGTGTCGGAGAGGTGGCGTCTGGCCTCAGCGATGTAGAGGTCAGTGCGCCATACTACAACTCCCTTGTCCGTGGGTTTTATGGCGAGGTTGGGATCAGAGCGGATGGAGTGGAGGGCTGCACTTTCTGCGGGGGAGAGACTGGAGTGGGTGAGAGGGGTGGAGAGGTTGAGGCCATTGATGTCACGACAGCAGTTGGAGATGAAGAGGTCGAGGGAGGGTAGGAGGCCTTGGGGTGGTGTCCAGGAGGAGGGGGTGTGTTGGATGCGGGAGAAGGGGTCAGTAGAGGGAGGGTTAGGCTCACGGTTGAAGAAGTAAGTGCGGAGGCGGAGGAAAAACTGCTCTATATCCAAACATGACCGGTATTCGTTGATGTGTGGGTAGAGGGGGACAAAGGTGAGCCCTTTACTGAGGACTGACCATTCGTCCTCAGTAAGGGGGAGGTCTGGGGGGATGGTGAAGACTCGGCAGGGCTCGGTGCTGCTGTCTCCTCTGGAGCTGCTGGCTGTGGAGGCGGTGGGCAGAGCGACGTCAGTGTCAGCTGTGGGCGGAGTTGCGTCGGCGGTGGCGGGCAGAGTTGCGTCAGTGTCAGCGGTGGGCGGAGTTGCGTCGGTGATGGGCTGAGCAGGGTAGGAGGCGGCAGCAGCGGTGACGGTAGGTGCATCCTCAGTGTCTATGGTGTTGGCCTCGGAAATGGAGGCCATGGCATCAGCAGCGGTGTTGATGGTGTTCGCTGTCCCGGAAGTGGTGTACCTGGCGGCGGAGGATGTGACGTCATCCGTGGTTGCTCCGACAGTGGCCACGTGGCCTTGGACTGTATTACAGCTTTATAAATATTGTACCAGAGCAGAGACTGGGAATTCTGTGGTGAGTCACACATCTCCTGACTTGCAAAACCTGTCTTGCATCCACAAGGCATATCATCAGGGATATGATGGAATACTTGTTTAGATAAGTGCAGCTCCAACAATACTCAAGAAGCAGATTTTTTCTGTTTACTATAGACAGTCTCTCATCTCACTAAAGTCGGTCATCCTACATTTAAAATTCTAGTAGCTGATTTGGGCTTTTCACTTTCAAACACTATACTGAACTCGATCTTGTTATGATCACTAATTGATAAATGTTCATGCACAATTAGGTTACTAATTAAATCCAGCTCATTACTAAATCCAATATTGCCTGTCCCCTTGTGGCATCCAGGACATTTTGTTGTAGGAAATAATCCTTGACACACGGCAGAAATTCTCTACCTTTCTGACACGTGCTTGTCTGCCGCTTCCAACCTATGTTAAAGTTAAAATCCTCCATTAATACTTCTGTTTTTGCTACACACTTGCCTAATTTCCACAATTATGCAGTCTATTACTTTAGAGCTACCAACTGTAGGTTATATTAAGGTTTCTTACCCTAGGATTTATTAACAAACAGCATTGCAGCTTTTTTCTTTTCTGCTTTCTTGTTTGCTAGTGAGAAGTATTCATTGACTGTTATTTAAAAATACAAAACATAGAAACATTATTAAGACACATGAAAGGCAAATGAAAATTGAAATTCTGGAGTAAACTGCAAAAATAGTTACCACTGCTTCTCCTGCTGCCTGGTCCATAGAGTCGATAATTAATGAAAGCTTTAGCATTTTCAATCTGCTGGCTTGTTTGCCCTTGGTCCTTTAAATGAATGGCCATATAGCTCTCCTTCCATCTGTAAAGGAATGAACGCGTAAACAGAGTAACAACTATATAGCGAGCCTTTTTTAATAGATCAAATTGATTGCACCAAGTAAGTGTTAAAAAAGAGCAGGGAAGAGTGTAGGTTTGAACACATGATGCAAGCTGGAAGGAGGTACAACCTTTTCCCTCCATTCCTTGCAATGGTTCATGTAAACTCGAGGCAGTAAGCATTGTTTTGGTGCTTACTGTTACGACATAGAGATAGCAAATCAAATCAGCCTAACCATCACTGGATTTGCAATTAAAACAGACTGTCTAATTGTTCCCAACGAGACTTTACAACTAACAGATCTTGGACACCAAGCTTAACATAAAAAATTGTCAATTTATTACAAATAATACAGCAGAACACAAAAAAAAACCAAGGTAATCTAATTAATATCTACAATACAAATCTTCGTGAATCATAACCCTCACTCTTACACATAATGTGCAAGGGAAAAAATTAAAAAGGAAGTTAGGAGAACAAAAAGCAGGCATGAAAGAATAATGGCAGATAAAATAAAGGAAAATCCTAAGTTATTTTACAAGTACATTAAGGTTAAAAATTTAGGGAAGAGTAGGGCCCATTATGGACCACAGTGGTAATTTGTGCATGAAGCCAGAGGTATGGTTCTAAATGAATACGTTGTATCAGTGTTCCCTAGTGTGGGATGAGGAGTATAGAAATCAGAGAAAAGGACTGTGATATACTTAAAAGAAATTTGCATAGACAAACACCAAGTTCTGAGTAGTCTGGCAGGCTTAAAAATAGATAAATGGGGAGAATGAAATATATCCCAGGCTGTTGCATGAGGCAAGGGAGGAAATAGGAAAAAGGGGTGTTTGCAATAACTTTCAATTATTCCCTGGTTACAGGACAGGTGCCAGAGGGCTGGAAGAAAGCCAGTAAGTTTGCTTTGAGAATTGTCCATTTCTCTTTCACTCTCATCTTTCTTTTCTCTACCCTCCTCTACTACACTTACTACCTGACACACCTGGACTTTCTCATACAAACAAAAATAGAGATTGTTGGAGAAACTCAGCAATTTCTGCAATTGTTTGTTTCAGATCTCCAGCATTCAGTTTCTTTATCGCTGCACTTTCTCATCATCTTCTTGAGGCGTACTGTTTCAACACGCTTACATGACATAACTACTTTTCCTATCCTGTGATCAGGAGTATCAATTAGATATGTCACCTTACTGACCATTTTAGCTACTTTGAACGGACCACTGAACTTTGCTTTTAGTAGGTCACATTGTGAAGACGAGTAAGAAAATGCCACTGCCCAATTTGAATTTCTAGTTGTTGCATGTTTATCTGCCCATTTTTTTTGTTTTCTGAAGTTTTCAGATGATCCTGCATAACT
>NW_025966650.1:0-341 GCF_021869965.1 Rhincodon typus
GTGTGTGTGTGCGTGTGTGAGAGAGAGAGAGTGTGGTATGTGTGTGTGAGAGAGAGAGAGTGTGTTGTGTGTGTGTGAGAGAGAGTGTGGTGTGTGTGTTAGAGAGAGAGAGTGTGATGTGTGTGTGAGACAGAGAGAGAGAGAGTGTGGTTTGTGTGTGTGTGTGAGAGAGAGTGTGGTGTGTGTGTGTGTGAGAGAGAGTGTGGTGTGTGTGTGTAAGAGAGAGAGTGTGGTGTGTGTGCGTGTGTGTGAGAGAGAGTGTGGTGTGTGTTTGTGTGACAGAGAAAGTGTGGTGTGTGTGTATGTGTGTGTGTTAGTGAGAGAGTTTGTTGTGTGTGTGT
>NW_025966650.1:441-751 GCF_021869965.1 Rhincodon typus
GTGCGTGTGAGAGAGAGAGATTGTGGTGTGTGTGTGCGAGAGAGAGAGCGAGTGTGGTGTGGGTGTGGGTGTGTGTGTGAGAGAGAGTGTGTAGTGTGTGTGTGTGTGTGTGAGAGAGAGAGTGTGGTGTGTGTGTGACACAGAGAGATTTGGGTGTGTGTGTGCGAGAGAGAGAGAGAGAGAGAGAGATTGTGGTGTGTGTGTGCGAGAGAGAGTGTGTGTGTGAGAGAGAGAGTAGGGTGTGTGTGTGTGCGCGCGTGTGTGAGAGACAGAGTGTGGTGTGTCTGTGAGAGAGAGAGAGTGTGGTATG
>NW_025966650.1:851-1189 GCF_021869965.1 Rhincodon typus
GTGTGTGTGCGAGAGAGAGAGTGTGGTGTGTCTGTGTGAGAGTGAGGTGTGTGGGTGACAGAGAGAGATTTTAGTGTGCATGTGCGAGAGAGAGAGAGAGAATGTGGTGTGTGTGTGTGAGACAGAGAGAGTGTGGTGTGTGTGTGCGAGAGAGAGAGAGTGTGATGTGTGTGCGTGAGAGAGAGAGAGAGTGTGGTGTGTGTGAGAGAGAGAGAGATTGTGCTGTGTGTGTGTGAGAGAGAGAGAGTGAATGTGGTGTTTGTGTGCGAGAGAGAGTGTGGTGTGTTTATTAGTGAGAGAGTGTGGTGTGGGTGTGAGAGAGAGAGATTGTGGTGTGT
>NW_025966650.1:1689-1995 GCF_021869965.1 Rhincodon typus
GAGAGAGAGAGTGTGGTGTGTGTGTGTGAGAGAGAGAGAGAGAGTGTGGTGTGTGTGTTACAGAGAGAGAGAGAGAGAGTGTGGTGTCTGTGTGTGTGTGAGAGAGAGAGAGTGTGCTGTGTGTGCGTGAGAGAGAGAGAGTGTGGTGTGTGTGTGTGTGAGAGACAGAGTGTGTTGTGTGTGTGTGTGAGAGAGAGATTGTGGTGTGTGTGTGTGAGAGAGAGAGTGTGGTGTGTCTGTGTGAGAGTGAGGTGTGTGTGTGACAGAGAGAGATTTTAGCGTGCGTGTGCGAGAGAGAGAGAGAGA
>NW_025966650.1:2095-2393 GCF_021869965.1 Rhincodon typus
GTGTGTGTGTGAGAGAGAGTATGGTGTGTCTGCGAGAGAGAGAGAGATTGTGGTGTGTGTGTGCGAGAGAGAATAGGTGTGGTATCTGTGTGAGAGAGAGAGATAGTGTGTTGTGTGTGTGTGTGTGCGTGTGTGAGAGAGAGAGAGTGTGGTATGTGTGTGTGTGAGAGAGAGAGTGTGTTGTGTGTGTGTGAGAGAGAGAGATTGTGGTGTGTGTGTGTGTGAGAGAGTGTGTGTGTGTGAGAGAGAGAGTGTGGTGTGTGTGTGTGTGAGAGAGAGTGTGGTGTGTCTGTGTGAG
>NW_025966650.1:2893-3479 GCF_021869965.1 Rhincodon typus
GTGTTTGTGTGAGAGAGACAGAGTGTGGTGTGTGTGTGTGAGAGAGACAGTGTGGTGTGTGTGTGTGTGAGAGAGAGAGTGTGGTGTGTGTGTGTGAGAGAGTGAGTATGGTGTGTGAGAGACATAGTGTGGTGTGTTTGTGTGAGAGAGACAGAGTGTGGTGTGTGTGTGTGAGAGAGACAGTGTGGTGTGTGTGTGTGTGAGAGAGAGAGTGTGGTGTGTGTGTGAGAGAGAGAGGGTGTGGTGTGTACGTGTGTGTGAGAGAGAGAGTGTAGTGTGTGTGTGAGAGAGAGAGATTGTGGTGTGTGTGTGCGAGAGAGAGAGTGAGAATGTGGTGTGTGTGTGTGAGAGAGAGAGAGTGTGGTGTGTGCATGTGCGTGTGTGTGAGAGACAGTGTGGTGTGTGTGTGTGAGAGAGAGAGAGAGAGTGTGGTGTGTGTATGAGAGAGAGTGTGGTGCGTGTGTGTGTGAGAGAGAGAGTGTGATGTTTATGTGCGAGAGAGAGAGTGTTGTGTGTGTATGAGAGAGAATGTGGTGTGTGTGTGTGTGAGAGAGAGAATGTGGTGTGTGAGAGAGAGAGAGAGAGA
>NW_025966650.1:3979-4770 GCF_021869965.1 Rhincodon typus
CACACACACACACCACACTCTCTCTCATACACACACCACACTCTCTCGCACATAAACATCACACTCTCTCTCTCTCATACACACACACCACAATCTCGCTCTCTCACACACACACCACAATCTCTCTCACACACACACGTACACACCACACCCTCTCTCTCTCTCTCACACACACACACACACACACACATAACACACTCTCTCTCTCATTCGCACACACACGCGACAATCTCTCTCTATATCATACACGCCACACTCTCTCTCTCTCACACACACACATATGACACACTCTCTCACACACACACGTACACACCACACCCTCTTTCTCTCACACACACACACCACACTCTCTCTCTCATACACACACACACCACACTCTCTCTCTCGCACACACAAGACATTCTCTCTCTCTCTCACACACACCACAATCTCTCTCTCTCACACACACACACCATATTTTCTCTCACTCTCGCACACACACACCACAATCTCTCTCTCACACACACACACCACACTCTCTCTCTCTCTCACACACACACACATAACACACACTCCCTCTCTACCTCGCACACACACGCCTCAATCTCTCTCTATCTCACACACACCACAATCTCTCTCTCTCACACAAACCACACACTCTCTCTCACACACACACACAGATGCCACACTCTCTCTCACACACACACACACCACACTCTCTCTCAAACCCACACACCACACACTCTCTCTCTCTCACACACACATGTACACACCAGAGCCTCTCTCTCTCACACACACACAGATAACACTCT
>NW_025966650.1:5270-5783 GCF_021869965.1 Rhincodon typus
AAACACACACCACACTCTCTCTCTCGCACACACACCACAATCTCTCTTTCTCACACACACACCACACTCTCTCTCTTTCACACACACACATCACACTCTCTCTCTCTCACACACACACACCACACCCTCTCTCTCACACACACACACCACACACTCTCTCTCTCTCTCACACACACGTACACACCACACTCTCTCTCTCTCACACACACGTACACACCCAACTCTCTCTCACTCACACACACACACACACACACCACACTCTCTCTCTCACAGACACACCACACTCTGTCTCTCACACACACACACACCACACTCTCTCTCTCACACACACCACACACTCTCTTGCACACACATGCCACAATCTGTCTCTCTCTCACACACACACCACAATCTCTCTCTCACACACACTCATCACACTCTCTCTCTCTCTCACGCACACACACATGCACACACACACACCACACTCTCCCTCCTGCACATACACATCACACTCTCTCTCTCACTTGCACACAC
>NW_025966650.1:7447-7986 GCF_021869965.1 Rhincodon typus
CACACACACACACACCACACACTCTCTCACACATACACACCACACACTCTCTCTCTCTCACACACACACACACCACACACTCTCTCACACACACACACACACACACCACACACTCTCTCACACACACACACACCACACACTCTCTCACACACACACACACACACACGCACACACCACACACTCTCTCACACACACACACACACACACCACACACTCTCTCACACACACACACACACACACACAGTCTCACATACACACACAACACACTCTCTCACACACATACACACCACACACTCTCTCACACACACTCTCTCACACACACACACACCACATACTCTCTCACACACACTCACACGTACATACACACACAACACACACTCTCACACACACTCACACATACATACACACACAACACACACTCACACACCACACACACAACTCACACTCTCACGCATACACACACACAACACACTCTCACACACACACAACACACTCTCACACACACAACTCACACTCTCACGCATACACACACAACACAC
>NW_025966650.1:8486-9227 GCF_021869965.1 Rhincodon typus
TGTGTGTGAGAGTGAGAGAGTGTGGTGTGTGTGTGTGAGAGAGAGAGTATGTGGTGTGTGTGTGTTTGAGAGAGAGAGAGAGAGTTGTGTGTGTGTGAGAGTGAGAGAGTGTGGTGTGTGTGTATGTTTTTTTATTTATTCATTTGTGGGATGTGGGCGTCGCTGGCTGGCTAGCATTTCATGCCCATCTCCCTGTGTGTGTGTGAGAGAGAGAGAGAGAGTATAATGTGTTATGCTCACCTGGAGTGTATCATGATCCCGGTTGCGGCTGTTCTCATGGGTACCAAACTGAGCTATCAGCGACTCTGCAGTGTTGTCTTTCCTGAAGTCTGCCTTGGAGGCCGTTTACCCAAAGATCCGAGGCTGAATGCCCTTGACCGCTGCAGTGACCCCAACTGGGAGGGAAGACCCCTGTTTGGCGACTGTTACATGGTGCCCATTCATCCATTGTCATAGCGTCTGCATGGTTTCACAAATACACGCTACAACAACGGGTGACCCCACCACCCTATATATTCTCTCTCTCACACTCACACAAACACACACACACACACACACTCACTCTCTTTCTCGTTGCACACACATACACACACACTGTCCTGCACACACACACACATACACTCTCTCTCCACTTATCACACACACAGTCTCTCCCCTTTTCTCTCTCGCTGTCTCTCCTTCTCTCGCTCTCTCTCACACACACACACACATTCTTTCTCTCTGTCTCTCCACCCACCTCCC
>NW_025966650.1:9727-12176 GCF_021869965.1 Rhincodon typus
CTGACCCTCCGACAGTGCGGCACTCCCTCAGCACTGACCTTCCGACAGTGCCCCATCCCTCAGCACTGACCCTCCGACAGTGCCCACTCCCTCAACACTGACCCTCCGACAGTGCGGCGCTCCCTCAGTACTGACCCTCCATGAATGGATCTCAGACCCCAGACCTCCCCCTTGCCTGTTGTTCTCCCCCAAGGGAACTGACAATTAAGCCCTTTGCCCTGACAGGCCTGGGGCCTAGTTTGCTGGGGACTGACTGGGTGTCTCCTCACAAACCAGTGTAGGTGGCTTGTGGAACCCCAGCCAGTATGTGGCCCCCATTAATTTCCCACTCGGAATCTCTGAGAACAAGCCTGGGCCTTGTTTGTAACTCAGGCAAGGGCTGCCGTCGCTAAGGAAACGACTTCCTCGGCCCCATGACACTTCCTGCTCTACTTCCTCCCACACCCTTGCGTTTCTTGTCAACCTGTTGTTTTTTTTTGTGCGTGTGTGTCTCTGTCTCTCTCTCTCTGGAACGGTTTCACCTCTTTGGAAAAAACCACCCTCCCCATCCACTGGGTCGCCCTAAATCGACAACTAGACCCCAAGGCAGGACGGGAGCATGACTAGGCCTCAATTGTTCCCTCTCTGACGCCCTGTCTGGGTAATCTGACTGCTCAGGCTGTGGATCTATTAGTGGGTCCAGGAGGGGGCCACATTCCGAGGAGGGATTTACATTCCAAGGTGGCGTCGGATGGAGCTCTGAACTTTTGAGGAAAACGAGATCCAAAACTCTTTGGGTCTTTGGAGTGGGAGACCAATCCCCAGTCCCCCTCTGACCGTAGGGGCGACGCACCCCCGCCTTCATCGGATTTGAAGGCGGGAAGCTGCTTGGCTCATTTCTGGGCCGGGTGGACTTCCCTCCCAACCTCCCTGACCACTCTTGTCGGCCCTCACCTCGTTTCCTTCTGTAGCATGTCAAGTCACGAGGTCACAGGGTCATCAAACTCGGGTCAGAGTGCATGAGTGCGATAGGAAAGGGGACAGTTTGAGTGAGGGTGAGGCCAGTGCCAAGGGGTGCCTACTTTCTCATGGTTTGCCCCCCTTCTCTAAATGCCCCCTGAGAAGTTGGTGGGGAGCCACCTTCTTGAACCGCTGCAGTCCATGTGCTGTGGGTAGACCCACAATGCCCCTTAGGGTGGGAATTCCAGGATTCTGACCCAGCGACACTGAAGGAACGGCTGATATATTTCCCAGTCAGGATGGGGTGTGGCTCAGAGGGGAACTTGCAGGGGGTGGTGTTCCCATGTACCTGCTGCCCCTTGTCCTTCTAGATGGAAGTGGTGGTGGGTTTGGAAGGTTCTGTCTAAGGAGCCTCGGTGAGTCGCTGCAGTGCGTCTTGTAGATGGTACACACTGCTGCGACTGAGCGTCGGTGGGTGGAGGGAGTGGGATGTTTGTGGATGTGGTGCCAATCAAAGTGGGGGCTGCTTTGTCCTGGATGGTGTCGAGCTTCTTGAGTGTTGTTGGAGCTGCCCCCATCCAGGGCCAAGTAGGGAGTATTCCTTCACACTCCTGACTTGTCGATGGTGGGACAGGCTTTCGGGGGGAGCCAGGAGGTGAGTTACTCGCTGCAGGATTCCCAGCCTCTGCCCTGCTCTTGTAGCCGCTGTGTTTATGTGATGAGTCCGGTTGAGTTTCTGGTCAATAGTAACCGCCAGGATGTTGATAGTGGGGGGCATTTGGTGACAGTAATGCGTCTGGGGAATGGTCCAGCACATGGATTGATGCGGGTTTGGGCATCAAGGGTGAAAAGCGTCCAATTTCAATGCCCTCCATGGGTTAATTTGTTTCGTATTGTTCCTTGAGGTGTGGTCCTCGCTGGTAAAGGGCCAAGATTTGGTGACGTTTGAACAATGTATGGCGCACAGCAGTGGTAGTGAGTTTGTTGAGAACCATACGAGAGAACAGAGAGGCCCACTCATGGTTAACAGACGTTGGACGGAAGGTTGTGGCCTTATCGAGCGGGGGTTGTCAAAATATTGACAGACAAGGCGACCGCCACACAGGAAGTGAGTAGGCACATTCACAATGATCGGGCCCAGTCCACAGCTGCCATTCAGATAAAGCACAAGTTGGCAGGAAACTGCCTGGAAATAACAGCACATTCCTCAAAATTCACCCTCTCTCTCTGTAAACTCTGCGATGCAGACACATCATTCCCCCTGGGGTGAGTCTGCTGCCTTCACTCAGGCACATTTCTGACCAGCAAAGCTGCCATCTTGATGTGCCCCTGCCAGTCTCTCAGAGATCGCCAACTGGACAATGAAGGAAGAAGTTCATTAAATTCACACCAAGAGCTTCATACCACACTTTCAACAAGCAAGACCCTCAGCACTGCCCCTCCGACAGTGCAGCGCTCCCTCAGCACTGACCCTCCGACAGTGCAGCGCTCCCTCAGCACTGACCCTCCG
>NW_025966650.1:12676-13778 GCF_021869965.1 Rhincodon typus
AAGAGAGTCAGAGAGAGAGAGTCAGAGAGAGGGAGCAAGAGAGTCAGAGAGAGGGTGAGAGAGAATCAGAGAGAGGGACAGGGAGAGAGGGAGAGAGAGAGAGAGTCAGAGAGAGGGAGAGAGAGTCAGAGAGGGTGAGGAAGGGAATGACGATTAAAACTGCAGATCTTTTCCAGGCCGGCATTAAGAGAAGTGGGGTGATCTGAGGGTTGCAGGAGATCACCGAGAACTGATTCAGGAAGGATCAGAGCGAGCGACGTAAAACATGAGCAGGAAGCAGGTATTATTGAATCAGGTAGAAGGCTCGGGGGAGTCATTCAGGCCTGTAATGGGATCGATGGGCTCAACCTTGAGACAGCTAAGATTGCTGGAGCGATGGGATGCAGGCCTCGAGTGAGAATGGACACAGGAGATACATTTAGGGAGAAAGTGCCTGCAGACACCAGTGTACTAGAGCGACCCATGTACACAGTTAATCGTTGGGAAACGACACTGGCTTCCAGCTAACATCCAAGATGATTCACTTCGGTCACAGCTTCACTTGGCCTGTTTTACGTGCCCCTTTTTTGGGAGGTGGGCATGAGCTGCTCACCTTGGACTGCCAGGTGCCATCTCAGAGGGCAGCGAAAAGTTGAGTTGACTGTGCAGGCTGGAGTTAGGTGGAGGCCCAAACTGGGTAGAGATCCCTCCCTAAAAAAAGGGGGCCATCAGTGAAGGGGAACGCTCAAGGGGTTAACTGGTGGCCAACATCGCTGAGCTGAGACTTTGCCTTTCCAGATTTAATTGCTGAATTTAACCCGGTGGGATTCGAACTAGCTCACAAACCCAGAACAGAAGTGGCTGAGGGAAAGGGGCCATAGAACATAGAACCAGAGTTCTGCTGTCTCATTAGAGAGAGGCAACTGGTAGTGGTTTAGCCTGAGAGTCACCATGCCACAGGTGAGGGGAGAGGTTGAGAAGGAGAGTTTATCACAGATACCTCAGCCAGGGATGAGAATTGAACCCACGCTGTTGGTATCACGCTGCAGTGCACACCCAGCAATACCATCAGGCTTCACTCGGCCCCTTATTGCTCAGTGAACATCCTATGGTTCTTATGCCT
>NW_025966650.1:14278-14905 GCF_021869965.1 Rhincodon typus
GTGCTAAATTGTCCCATAGTGCCCAGGGATGTTCAGGTTAGGGTGGATTGGCCGTGCTAAATTGTCCCGTAGTGTCCAGGGATGTGCAGGTTAGGGTGGATTGGCCGTGCTAAATGAAGGGATAGAATAAGGGGTTGGGTATGGGTGGGATGCTCTCAGGAGGATCGGAATGGCCTGCTTGCACACTGTTGGGATTTTATCATCTCTCCGCAGCTCCTGCCACACACCAAATCTTCAACTCAAATCTGCGAGGTCCCACCCTTCAGGAGAAGGAAGTAGTGAGTGAAAATATTTCTGCACCACGAGAACGTGAGAGGAGACTCGATAGGGTGTTCTCAGGATGAAGTGAGGTCTTTATTGAAGGAAACCATGAAAGGATCCACTTCACACACTTAAACAATTACACTCGCGAGCCCGAGGGATGCAGGTCTGTGTTTTTCACGTCGTTTTAATGTGAGACCACAAACAGTTTTCAACGAATTGATTTTGGAGAGGGTTTGGAGAGATGTTAACCTGAATGGGGCCAGGGATGACGGAGTTCAGAGATTTTACAGGGAACGGGATCAGTCTCCTGGCTGCCGTGCTGAGGGAGCGCCGCACTGTCGGAGGGTCAGTGCTGAGGGAGCG
>NW_025966650.1:14915-15999 GCF_021869965.1 Rhincodon typus
CAGTGCTGAGGGAGCGCCGCACTGTCGGAGGGTCAGTGCTGAGGGAGTGGGCACTGTCGGAAGGTCAGTGCTGAGGGAACGCTGTACTGTCGGAGGGTCAGTGCTGAGGGAGTGGGCACTGTCAGTGGGTCAGTAATGGAGATTGTATTGAGGTTGTCAAAGTCACAGGGAGCTTTCCATGGGTCGATAAGGGAAAAACTGTTCCCAGAGGAAGGAGGGTGCGTTACTTGGGGGATGCACAATCTACAGAGGAACCAGAGAGGAGAGGGGGAATTTGTTTTAACAAACTGTCATGATCCAGGACACACAGGGAGCAGATTCAGCAGCAAATTTCAGATGAGGAAACTGGAGGAGTAGTTGAGAAGTGGGACAACATGCAGCGGTGTTGTGGTAAGTGGGACTGTGCTGGGTTGTGGGGTAAGTGGGATTAATCGCCAATATTTCCAATGAGACAGCACAGGCACGTGGGGAGGAATGGCCTCCTCGAGCAGGAGGTTAAACTGGTTCGGGATGTAAACTTTGGGAAACTAATGTCGATTTTTGAAGTGGAGGAGACAAGTCAGGACCAGTAGCTAGCTGAGAGACGGTGGGATCTTCTCTGGGCAGAAAGAGATAGAGAGAGCTGGCAAAAGAACAGGCTGTTTCCGAGTGCAGGCTCTATACGACAGCCGACATCAGATACTTCGCAATTCCGCACGTGTTCTCCCCTCGGAAAATCCGAGCATATCCCTGCCAGGGGAGGGAGGGGAGAGAAGAGAAGAGGTAACATCAGGATATTTTGCAAAATCGTCATCACAATTGACAAGTTGTCCAGAGCAATATGATGGGAGACGGCAAGGAGATAGATGGGATTGGGATTGATCTGCGGTTGTTCTTAAGTACGGGGCAAGTTGATCGTTCCCATGGTCCGTGATCAGAATATCATGTTGCTTTTTGCTCGTTAATTACACTCAAGCATCAGGTAGACGCATTTTTTAAACATTAAGGGGATTCAGGGTTATGGGGAAAAGGCAGCATAGTGGAGCTGAGGATGACGAGGTCAGTGCTGAGGGAGCGCCGCACTGTCGGAGGGTCAGTGCTGAGG
>NW_025966650.1:16009-20420 GCF_021869965.1 Rhincodon typus
CAGTGCTGAGGGAGCGCCGCACTGTCGGAGGGTCAGTGCTGAGGGAGCGCCGCGCTGTCGGAGGGTCAGTGCTGAGGGAGCGGGCACTGATGGAGGGTCAGTAATGACCCCCTGATCCCCCTCTCTCCCTGTGTTTTAGGCCCCTGGTGAACATGTCCAGAAGAGAGAGGATTGATAATATCCACATAATCCCCATCACCCTATGCCAGGATGATTTATTTTGACCCCACTATCAACAGTATTACCATGAGTTGTAGACCCTCTCACTCTCAAATCACTGCTTCTGGGATCGCACTATGCACTTCTTGTGTAACGCATTTCCCGCATTGCAACAGAGACAACACATTGGCCAATGCTTGAGTGCCTGCCAAGTTGGCATCACTTCCCAAGTAGGGAAGTGAAACCTCCCCCTGTGTCTCAGGAGGGCATAGTGAGGCCTTATTGCAGTCTGTCAGAGGACCAGCCTTTCTCAGCTACAGGCCCACCTGAGCCACCGCACCACCCCCCCCCCCCCTCTGACTCGGAGTGGGGTGGGGGGGGGGGGGGTGGTGGGGAGGATGGGGAGGGCCTGCATGATTGAAGGGCTCTGAGGAGCTGTTTCAGGACTCTCTTTCCCTCTGGGCGACCCTGAAGAGGCAGGATCGAGGGCCGTGGACAGTTTTGTGTTGGCCCAAGCAGGCCGTGAGTAGAAATGGCGCCAGCTTAATGCCTTGTAACCCAAATGCCGGATTCCACTCACCTTTTCACCCCAATCCGACCCCCAGCTGTTCTTTACAATCCAGTATTTTTTGCCAGATTCTGTCGGAAAGGACATGCTGTGTCAGGTGAAGTAGTAAAAATCTCTATTTTGAAAAGTGAATCTCATGGTGATTGTCATTCAGTCCGTGGCCTACTCACAAAGGCTCAGTCTGGGGTCTACACACCAAGGTTCAGTTTGTGGTCTGCTCACAAAGGTTGAGTTTGGGGTCTACAAACAAAGGTGTAACCCAGACCTACTCGCAAAGGCTCAGTCTGGAGCCTAGACATAAAGGTTCAGACTGGGCCTACACACATAGGTTCAATCTAGGCCTACGCAGAAAGGCTCATACTGGGCCTGCTCACAAAAGTTCAGTTTGGGGCCTAGACACAAATGTTCAGTCCAGGCCTACACATCAAGGCTCATCCTGGGCCTACTCACAGAGGTTCAGTCTGGGCCTACACGTATAGGTTCAGTCTAGGCCTATTCACAGAGGTTCAATTCAGGCCTACACATAACGGCTCATCCTGGGCCTACTCACAAAAGTTCAGATTGGGGCCTACTCAGAAAGGACTGTCCTCCAAAGAAAGATTGAGCAAACTGGGCCTGTATTCCCCAGTTTCAAAGCGTGAGAGATGATCTCTTTGAAAGCTACAAAATATTTAAAGGGATAGGCAGCCCAGCTGTTTTCCCTGGTTGGGGAGGCTAGAGCCAATTTAAAAATAAGGAGTACATCACTTAGATGGGGAGAAGTTGTTTTTGCTCAGAGATTTGTGAACCTTCAGCATTCGCTATCGCAGCGGAGGCTCTGTCCTCGAGTATGTTTAAGAGGGAGATTAATAGATTTTCGATTACCAGTGATTTAGAGGTTATGGGGATGAGGTGAGTAAAAGGTACTGAAGTGTTGGATTAACTAAGATTGTATTGAATGGCCTACTCCTGCTCTTACAGCTTATGTTCGCGTGGTTTTATGGTTGGAGTTTTAATTTGTCATGTTATACATTGATGCCTTAAAACTGCCTATACAGATAGTCTAATTCCTTGGGGAGGTGATGGCCTGGTGGTGTTATCATTGGACTTTTGATCTAGTGATCCAGATCATGTTCTGGGGACCCAGGTTCAAATCCCACTATGGCAGATGGTGGAATTTCAATTCAATAAAAAAAAATCCAGAATTAAAAGTCTAATGGTCGCTATGAGTTTGTTATTTACTATTGGGAAGAAAACGCCATCTAGTTCACTAACGTCCCTTAGGGAAGGAAACTGTGTCAGTAGGGAAGAAAGGAAGGAAGGGGCGGCACAGTGGCTCAGTGGTTAGCACTGCTGCCTCACAGCGCCAGGGACCTGGGTTCGATCCCACCCTTGGGCGATCGTCTCCGCGGAGTTTGCACATTCTCTCTATGTCTGCATGGGTTTCCTCCCACAGTCCAAAGATGTGCAGGTTAGGTGGATCAGCCATGCTAAATTGCCCGTAGTGTTCAGGGGTGGGTGGGTTATAGGGGGATGGGTCTGGGGGGGATGCTCCAAGGGTCAGTGTGGACTTGCTGGGCCAAAGGGCCAGTTTCCACACTGTAGGGATTCTATGATGATTGAAAATAAAACATGTCACACAGGAAGAAGAAATCTTCAGTGTCTTGGAAACCTTCAGGAGGAGTCCTCTCAGTTCTCTGCTGTAATCTTACCTGGTCTGGGCCTACATGTGACTCCAGACCCACAGCAATGTGGTTGACTCTTAACTGCCCTCTGGGCAATTAGAGATGGGCAATAAATGCTGGCCGAGCCAGCGATGCCCTCATCCCGTGAATGAATAAAGGGGGAGAAAAGGTTTCCAAGGAGGCCTGAGACTTTCACCTTTAACTTCAAGGCATTGTAACACACTTTAACCCCTCACTGAGGGAGAACTGACTCAAAAACCACAGACAGGACACAGCTCAATGGGCCATGTATTGGGGCAGACATGAACGGGAGGCATTCTTAACGAAACGCAAGATTCAGGGGGAGACACTGAGAGGGTCTTTCCCCTCTTATGGCAGGGGGGGCAGCGAGGGAATCCCACAACTTGGGGGAGTGGGATCCAAAATAAAGGGGGGGGGCCTCCCCGTGCAGGGCAGAAATTAGGAGGAATTATTTTCCTCTTTTGGATGAATCCGAGTCCTGTTGAACTCTCTTCCCTCGGAGAGCAGCGGAGGGGGAGGAGTGGGTGTAGGGAGGGTTGGAGGGGTAGGTGGTGTGGTCGTAGGATATATTCAAGGCTGAGTTAGATTTCCGATCGACAAGGGGGTTCAAAAGCGGCCAGGGAGGTGTGGGCTCGAGACGGTCACAGGGGTGGGGGAAGGGCTTTCCTTCCCTCGGCCAGGCCCGGCAAAGTTTTTCCCAGGGGACGGGGGGACATAAGCGGGACAGGAACAGGTGGGGCAATAGGCTTCGCGGCAGTGGTGGGGGAGGCAGGAGGCCAGCACGGTTCAGGCGGGCCGAATGGTAGGCCGGAGATTGTGTTGTGTTCTGGTGCGGTGGCCTTTGGGTGCGGGAGCACAGTTGGTGGAGACAGAGTACCCAGATACATACCTACACCATAGCCAACAATTAGCAATGCGTGGTAACCATTTGACATCTTGTGACATGCGTTTCTCAGGATGCCCCGTTTGTAATGCTGGAAGGCAGGAAGAGAACCAACGACATTAAATATGAACGCCCAACCACATGTTTGCCCTATAATTCCCTGTTGTGTCTCTCGTATCCACTCTAAAGCCCCCCTTAGATTTAACAAGGAGCTGCCCAATGGGTCATAGAGGGTGTGTGTTGGGGGGGGAGGGGGTTTAAAAGGAATTCGATCAGCCACTATCATATCGAGTAGCAACCCCGATCTCATTGAGGGGCTGAATGGCCTACTCCTGTTACCATCTTCCTCTGGCCGTGATGTAAGAGCGGAGGTAGGCCATTCAGCCCCTCCGCAAGATCGTGGCTGGTCTGACCACCCTCAACTCCACTTTCCCTGCTTTCCCACCCCACCTCCCCCCGCCCTACCCTTGATTCCCCTTCCTGATTAAAAACCTATCTCAAGCTTTGAATCTGCTCGACTCGACAGCCCTCTGCAGTAAAATAAAATTCCACAGATTCGCTCCCCCTCCCTTCCCGAGAGAAGATAATCCCCCTCCGTTCTGAGGAAGGGTCACCGGACCCGAAACGTTAACTCTGATTTTTTTGTTCCTTCACAGACGCTGCCAGAACCTGCTGAGCTCTTCCAGCAACTTCTGTTTAAATTCCTCCTCATCCCTGTCTTCGATGGGCGAGCCCTTCCTCTGAGATGATGTCCCTCTGGGTCCTAGACTCTCCCACAAGGGGAAACAACCTCTCCGCACCTACCCTGTCAAAGTCCCCTTCAAGAGGGTGGCATGGTGGCTCAGTGGTTAGCACTGCTGCCTCACGGTGCCAGGGACCTGAGTTTGATCCCACCCTCGGGCGACTGTCTGCGTGGGTTTCCTACCACAATCCAAAGATGTGCAGGTTAGGGTGGATTGGCCGTGCTAAATTGTCCCATAGTGTCCAAGGATGTGCGGGTTAGGGTGGGTTGGCCGTGCTAAATTGTCCCATAGTGTCCAGGGATGTACGGGTTAGGGTGGATTGGCCGTGCTAAATTGTCCCATAGTGCCCAGGGATGTGCAGGTTAGGGTGGAT
>NW_025966650.1:20920-25034 GCF_021869965.1 Rhincodon typus
GGGGTAATTTAGCACGGCCAATCCACCCTAACCTGCACATCCCTGGGTACTATGGGACAATTTAGCACGGCCAATCCACCCTAACCTGCACATCCCTGGGCACTATGGGACAATTTAGCACGGCCAATCCACCCTAACCTGCACATCCCCGGACACTATGGGACAATTTAGCACGGCCAATCCACCCTAACCTGCACATCCCCAGACACTATGGGACAATTTAGCACGGCCAATCCACCCTAACCTGCACATCTTTGGACTGTGGGAGGAAACCGGAGCACCCGGATGAAACCCACACAGACACGGGGAGAATGTGCAAACTCCACACAGACAGTTGCCCGAGGGTGGGATCGAGCCCGGGTCCCTGGCGCCGTGAGGCAGCGGCACTAACCACTGAGCCACCGTGCTGCCCAACTATGGAGCTTAATCATCGTACGAGAGAGTTTGGAAACTGAAATGGGTTTCAGCCGGGACTGCGCGTGCAGATTAAGTACCGATATCGTCCCTACGACGCTCGGGGAAAAACCAGACAGTTGAAACTGACAGCAAACCAATGATCGTTAACGGCAACAGTGACAGATGAGAACGAGGTGAAGTGTAACAGCCCCTTCAGGAGGTCAGACTCGGAGTTAGTGGTACCTGAGAGGTCGCTCCATTTGGTGACTCCATACTGCGCTGTCCCCTCCTCCTCTTCTTGCAACCTCTTCGCCTTCTTCACATTCTCCACAAAGATCTTGAACCGATGGCGCGCTTCTGCATGTACACAAAAGGGTTTGTTCACACAAGCCACCCTTCAATACAAGCCTGAGGTTAATTCGAAACCGGAGGAGGACAATGGTAGTTTTGTTTCTGGGAGGTAAGGGCGTAGCAAGCTTGGGCACCCAGAGAAGCCTTGAGTGCACCAAAACCGGTATAAAAGGAGCAACAAGATGCATGGAGGTGAGCTATTGGAATGCAAGGATAAGATGAGCCTCCTGGTCCAGACTCAGCGATGCTACCACTGGGGCCCTACTGGCATTCATCTACACGCACAAGAAAACACCAAATTCAGGTTTTAGCGAGACTCCCATCAGGAACATTGTTTCTGTCCCTCCACGTTCAAGGACTTGTGTTCGAAGCTGCATCCCCTTAAATCCATCTCTGGGACAAGGCTGCCTGTCCTCCGATAATGAGGAAAAGTTGGGTCTGTTTTCTTGGTGGTGGGGGGGGGGGGTGCGGGTTTTGAAAAATGAGGGGAGGAGGTCTGCTGTGTCGACAGTGGCAGTGTCCCTACCTCTAGGTTCAAAAAAAAAGGTCCCACCTGCCCCAGAGGCATGTACTAACACTTCTGAATAGGATAATTAGCTAAAACAAAAGAATTAAGTTGGGGGGTGGTGGCCATTTGACCAACAGATATGGGCACCCCCAGCTGGGCCAACATTTATTGCCCATTCCAATGCCCACAGGGCAGTTAAACACCAATCCCATTGCTGAGGGAGTCGCATTGAGGGGCCAGAGTGGCTAAGGACAGCCAACTTTCCTCCCTTAAGGGGCAACGGTGAACGTGCCTGTGTTTTCTTCAGTTCCCTTAATCCTACAGTTTAACTCAATCCAAGCTCACACCAGGGAATTTGAGCCAGAAGTTCCCCAGAGTGTTACCTGGGGTCACCTTCGATCAGTGGTATGATGGTAACACCACTCAGCAATTGTGTCCCCTTCTTGCGAAAATGGCAAGGATGGATTTTTGTTGGGTGGTTTTGGGGGGGTGGGGTCGGGACGGTGGTGTAGATGGGGTCAACGTAGAGGTCCGATTGGGATCCAACTGCCTCCTCCCGCTGTCGTGAGCTGGCAAAGTGTTTGTGGCAAACAGCGCACGAGGTAAAATTGGGCCAAAGGCCAAAGGCTACAAAATCTCACCTTCCCGGTCCTTGTAGGTCCTGTTGTAGGTTTTCATGTAATCTCGGAACATGGCCAGCATCTCCTCCTGGAAAGGCAAAGTGAAACACAGAGACGGAGAGGTTCCTCACCCACCAACCTCACCCCCACCTCAATCCCTCGCTTGTGAACGTAGGCCAGGAATACCAAAAACTGGAAGAGCTCTCTCTGTCGTGAAACTTGAAAGGGTGCAGAAAAGATTTACAAGGACGTTGCTGGGGTTGGAGGGTTTGAGCTACAGGGAGAGGCTGAATACGCTGGGGCTATTTTCCCTGGAACGTCGGAGGCCGAGGGAGCGACCTTATAGAGGTTTATAAAATCATGAGGGGCATGGATAGGGTGAACACTCTTTATTCTTTCACAGGATGAGGGTGTCACTGACCAGGCAGCATTTATTGCCCATCCCTAATTGCCCAGAGGGCAGTTAAGGGTCAACCACATTACTGTGGGTCTGGAGTCACATGGAGGCCAGACCAGGTAAGGATGGCAGTTTCCTTCCCTAAATGACATTAGCGAACCAGAGATAGTAGGAACTGCCGATGCCAGAGAATCTGAGATAACAAGGTGTAGAGCTGGATGAACACAATTCCTCTCCCCCATTTTCTGAAGAAGGATCCAGACCCGAAACGTTAGCTTTCCTGTTCCTCTGATGCTGCCCGGCCTCCTGTGTTCATCCAGCTCTTACACCTTGTTATATTAGTGAACTAGATGGGTTTCCAACAATTGACAATGGATTTATGGCCATCATTTGATTCTTAATTCCAGATATTTTATTGAATTCAAATTCCATCATCTGCCGTGGTGGGATTCGAACCCGGGTCCCCAGAGTGTTCTCCGGGTCTCTAGATCAACAGTCCAGTGATAATATCACTAGGCCATCGCCTCCCCTCAAGGTCTTTTCCCCAGGGTGGGGGGAGTCCAAAACTAGAGGGGCGTAGGTTTAAGGTGAGAGGGGGAAAAATTTAAAAGCGACGTGAGGGGTAACTTTTTCACACAGAGGGTGGTGCGTGTGTGGATGGAGCTGCCAGAGGAAGTGGTGGAGGCTGGTACAATTACAACATTTAAAAGGCATCTGGATGGTACATGAATAGGAAGGGTTTAGAGGGATAGGGGCTAAATGGGACTAGATTAATTTCAGGATATCTGGTTGGCATGGGTGGGTTGGACCGGAGGGTCTGTTTCCATGCTGTACATCTCAATGACTATGACTGTGTGAAGCAATTTCAGAAAGCAGCTCGGAACTGAGAGGAATGAGCTCAGCACGCTGTTCATTGATTTCGAAGAACAGCTCAGTGCAGGCCCACTCAGCACAACCCTGAGCCCTTTGCCAGTCTGGCGTAACACGGCTTTTGTGCCCCCTACCCCATCGTCTAGCACAAACACTGGCTCCCAAGTGGGGCGAGGCATCTTTGAACCCCTCAACAAAAACATCCCCAACCCCTACCATCCCCCCGCAACCGTGAAGCACCCCAAGCCCCGGGGTCACGCACTCACCCTGCCGACGGCCTCAGTATCGGGATGCCCATTGCCATGGGGATGCCCCTCAGCGCTCAGGCTGAGGGAGAGCACCAGGAGGCACAGGGTATAGAATTTCTCCATCGTCGCTGTCAGTTCTATGTGATGGGGAGTCGAGGAGGTTTTATATGGATCTGAGACAAAATCACAGGCAGATTTCTGGTGCAATGAACCAGGTCAAAGATCGGTCCGCGATAAACAGAAGCCACAAGGGACTTTTTTTTATCTTGTGTTATAAGTTCTCGCTCAACAAGTCACTGTCTGTGGGATTAAAGTTTTACCTGAACTCCCTCTGACACAGACTACTGACTAACATGAACCAACCGCTCTTCCCTCGTCCACTCTGTCTCTCCATTTACCTTCGTATCACCAAGACAGGAACCCCAAATCTGTACAAACACACACACTCTCACACTCACACACTCACACACTCACACACACTCACACACACACTCTCACACTTACACATACACACACACTCACACACACACACTCACACACACTCTCTCTCACACACACACACACATTCTCACACTCACACACACACACACTCTCACACACACACACACACACACACTCTCTATCTCACACACACACACTCTCTCTCTCTCTCACACACACACTCACACACACTCACTCACACACACACACACTCAGACACACACACTCTCACACACACACACAC
>NW_025966650.1:25534-27222 GCF_021869965.1 Rhincodon typus
GGTCGATGGATCTCAGGGCACTGAGGACGAAGCGAACGCTGCCGGAAACTCCAGGGGAGGTTGATGGTCAGCCACAGTCTCGCCGAGTAACAGAATAGGCCCCTGTTTGTATTGTTGGGGCTGGGGGGCTGGAGCTCTCTTCTGAGGTACTGTTTGGAACAGGGCAGGGGACCAGAAGGAGAACAGTGAGATGCTGACCCAAACCCCTCAGGCCCTGGTTACAACCTCCAGCTGCTAGACCCAGACCACTACCTTCCCCTTTTCACAGATGGAAAACAGATAGGCCCTGAACCTTATCCAAGATGGCAGGGGTTGGGGGTCCCACAGAGATAGAGGCCAGTTGGCCCATCAATTCAATGCTACCCCCCAACTTTCTGTGCGCCCATCCGATCGGTCCCGTTCCCCCTCCGTTCACCCACTGCGGCCCGGCCCTTTTATTCCTCTCTACTGTCGATCCGATTCCTTTTCCAAATTGTTCATCGCCTCCCCGTTCCCCTCCCCCCTCACCCCTGAGTTCCAGCTTCACATCACAACTACACTCCCCAAACACCCACCCTCATCCCACCTCAAAACCTTCAATCTGTCTCCCCCTTGTCCCATCAGCCAATGGGACCAGGCTTTCCTTTCCGGACTTTATCCGAATCTGTTGCGATGGTGACCGCCTCGATCAAATCTCCGCGCCCCCTCCAACCCCTTTGCTCCGATCTCTGGAATCTCTGATCCTTGACCTTGTTGTTAAAACCCATCATGCCCCGTGGGATCGTTCTGGTCAATCTCCCTCCACACCCTCTCGAGGGACCCTCACCTCCTTCCTGAAGGGGGTGTGGGAGACCATGAGGTGGTGGGGGGACAGGGGGATAGCCAGGACTGGCATGGGGGCCTGACATGAGGTTTATAATGGCTCAGGGTGAGGTCCATGTTTTTGTGCTCAGTGCCCTGGGCTTGTGAAACTCAGGATCCCACACACTTTCAGGAGACTGTTCTCCCAATATATCCTTCCCCCGCAATGCATGTGCACCCCACCACAGTCCCTCGGCCACTCTACACCCTGTAGAACTGTGCCACCCAGTCTGTGCCCCTCTCCCACATGCCCTCGGTCAATATACACCACCACACGCCTGTCTCTGGGTTACATTCCAGCCCCCTCTGGCCATTCTGACCATCTATCCATGCCCTGGCTGGGGAAGGAGAGTCTGCCATAGCTCTGGGTTTGGTATCATTGAGACGTTTTCAAATTCCTCCCTGTGTTCCAATATCCACAAAGGTTCCAGGGGAAAAAAAAGCTCTTGTTCCGAATATCTGACCCCTATTTCCGACCCAGTCCCCACCCAGGGGACACCTCTCTGTTCACAGACTCCTCTCTGAAGAGCTACCATTAACCATAACTCGCTGCTTCCTTTCCTTCAATTAATTATCCATCCAGTAAATGCCGACAGTGACAAATCACCCGGTGAAATGATGGGAAGAGGAAGCGTACTGCGATGCCCGCTGCAGGCGAATAGCCAGCAGGATATGTGAGCGACTCGGAAACGTGGGATGGTGGGGGAGGGGAGGGTTTGCGCCGATTGTTTCGGGAAACGAAGCGGAGTTTGACAGAAACCCCATGGGGAGGGTCACAGAGTTCGTGAGTCAAGAGAGAGGGTGGGGAGAGAGAGGGAGAGAGAGGGAGGGAGGGTGGGGAGAGAGGG
>NW_025966650.1:27722-31043 GCF_021869965.1 Rhincodon typus
TGCTAAATTGTCCCATAGTGCCCAGGGATGTGCAGGTTAGGGTGGATTGGCCGTGCTAAATTGCCCCATAGTGCCCAGGGATGTGCAGGTTAGGGTAGATTGGCCGTGCTAAATTGCCCCATAGTGTCCAGGGATATGCATGGTTACAGGGATAGGATAGGATAGGACGAAGAATCTGGGTGGGATGCTCTTCAGAGGGTCAGTGCGGACTCAGTGGGCCGAAGGGCCTGCTTCCACATTGTCGGGGATTCTACGATCTACCCGACTGACAGAGTGAGGTCAACAGAAAACAGCGACCAGAGTCCTAAATGAAAACAAAAATCTATTTTCTAATCAACCTACTCTGAGATGTTATTACCCACCTCTGGGGCAGGTGGGGCTTGAACCCGGGCCCTCCTGACTCAGAGGTAGGAACACTACCACAAGAGACCAGAATCCTATACTTAGCAATAACAAGCTATGATTACAAACAAGTCAATTGTGGCTGCAGACAAACAATTATGGGTCATCGGCATAGAATTCGAGCGTTTACAGACGTTGATTTAAAAGAAAAATTGGTGTAATGGATGGACGGGAGAAAGGAACTTGGGGAAGTATTTCAATTGCACGAGCCATCAGAATTCGATGGAGTGTTCTTTTTGTTTCCAGAGTTGTTCGGATCTCCTGAGGTTTTCCTCCAGCTTCCTTCGTGTCTTCACAGAGGACTGGTTTCTGACCCTTAGCACCCCTCCACAAATCCCCCCTCCCCGCCCCCCAACTCGCCCCCCCCGCCCCCCAAACCCCCTTAGATTAAGTAGGCTGCACTGATGGCCCTAATATTTGTGGGGACAGAGCGAACAGATACCTGTCTGGGGACTGACACACGAGCAGCATGAGGTGCAGGAGTGTGGTCATTCAGCCCATCGAATCCCCTCCCCCATTCAGTGGCTGATCTGACTATCCTCAACCCCACTTCCCTGCCTTCCCCCCCCCCACTCAATTCCCTTTCCTGATTAAAAAAAATCTATCTCAGCCTCGAATCTAATTAACGACCCAGCCTCGACAGCCTTCTGCGGTAAAGAATTCCTCCGCTCCACTCCCCTCCGATAGAAGAAATTCCTCCTCACTTCTGTCTTCAGTAGGTGGCCTCTTAATTCTGAGATGATGCCCCGTTGGGTCCTAGACTCTCCCACAAGGGGAAACAACCTTTCCACATCTACCCTGTCAAGTCCCCTCAGAATCTCGGATGTTTCAATAAGGTCGCCTCTCATTCTTCTGAACTCCAACAAGCACAGGCCCAAACTACTCACCCTCTCCTCATAAGACAGTCCCTCCATACCCAGGATCAGTCCGAGTGAACTTTAGAATCATAGGGATCCACGCACCATAGAAACAGGCTTTTTGGCCTACCATGTCTATGCTGACCAGCATACAACAAACTACACTTTTCCCTTTTACCTGTCCCCTCCCTGTCCATAGTCTACTATACCCTGCTCATCCAGATGCTTCTCGAATGTTGTCGCTGGGTCAAAATCCTGGAATTCCCTCCCTAAGGGGCATTGTGGGTCAACCCACAGCTGGAGGACTGCAGCGGTTCAAGAAGGCAGCTCCCCACCACCTTCCCAAGGGGGCAATTAGGGACGGGCAAGAAATGCTGGGCCCAGCCCTCGAAGCCCACATCCCACAAGTGAATAGAATTTTAAAAAAGTTACCCGGTTCTACCAGCCTCTCAGGCAGCTTGTTCTACCGACCCTCTGAGTGAAAACATTCTTTCTCAGATCTCCTCTGAGGCATTTGCCCCTCACCTCAAACTTGTGCCCCTCTGGCCTTAGACACATCTGCCATGGGGGAAGAGATTCTCACCTCAAACAGATTCCGCACGGCTCCCCGGCTTCCTGAGCTCCAGGGAAAACAAACCCCGGCCCATCCAGTCTCTCCTCATAACTGAGACTTTCCATCCCAGGTTTAACATCCTGGTGAATCTCTTCTGCACCCTCTCCAATGCAATCACTTCCTTCCAATAGTGTGGCAACCCAAATGGCACGCAATATTTCATCTGTGGTCTAACCAATGTTTTATAAAGTTGTAACAGCTCTTTGGGCTGCGTCCAATTCCAGTAAATCATTACTTAGATAAGGGGCCCTAAACTGTTTGCGGTATTCCAGTTGTGGTCTGACTCGTGCCCAATATGGTTCCAGCAAAGTAAAAACCTCTCCGTTTTTATATTCTTGTTCCCACTGGACAGGGAAGGGATTGCTGGAGCCTGGGGAGGAGGTTTGGGTGCTTGGGATCTTGAGGCAGGACAGAAGGTGTCACAGGGTATGTGCGGAATTCACAGCTGGTTACAAAGGATGGAGCCATACAGCAAGGAAACAGGCCCTTCGGTCAAACCTGCCCTGCCAACCGGAGGACTGGCATCGGAAAGCGGTGTAGAGGGAGGTTCACTAATTGGATCTGGAGTTGACGAGGTTGGCTTATGAGGAGAGATTGAGTAGACCAAGATTATACACATTTGAATTTAGAAGAATAAGGAGGGGATCTTACAGGCACAGATAAAATTATGAAGGGAATAGGTAAGATAGAAGCAGGGGGGTTGTTCCCACTGGCGGGTGAGACTAGAACTAGGGGGGCGTATCCTCAAAATAAGGGGGGAGCAGGTATGGGACTGAGTTGAGGAGGAAGTTCTTCACCCAAAGGGTTGTGAATCTGTGGAATCTGCCCAGTGAAGCTGCCTCGTTGAATGTTTTTAAGGCAAAGATAGATTTCTGAGCAGTAAAGTGATTAAGGGTTAGGGTGAGCAGGTGGGAAAATGAAGCAGAGTCCATGAAAAGATCAGCCATGATCTTATTGGATGATGGAGCAGGATCGAAGAGACCAGGTGGCCTACTCTTGCTCCTGGTTCTTATGTTCCTGAACAGAACTAGTCCCATTTGGTCCATGTGCCTCTAAACCTTTCCTATCCATGTACCCATGTCATTGTACCAGCCTCCACCACTTCCTCTGGCAGCTCATTCCGTACACATACCACCCTCTGTGTGAAAATGTTGCCCCTCCGGTCCCTTTTAAATCTTTCCCCTCTCACCTTAAACCTATGCCCATCTGGTTTTGGACTCCCCTACCCTGGGGAAAAGACCTTGGCTATTCACCCTATCCATACCCCTCATGATTTTATAAACCTCTGTAACGTCACCCCCTCGGCCTCCGACGCTCCAGGGAAAAAATGTCTCAGCCTATCCAGAGATAGTAGGAACTGCCGATGCTGGAGTCTGAGATAACAAGGTGTAGAGCTGGATGAACACAGCAGGCCAAGCAGCATCAGAGGAGCAGGAAGGCTGACGTTTC
>NW_025966650.1:31543-33531 GCF_021869965.1 Rhincodon typus
ATATCAGAGAGAGTTACAGTGAGGGGTGTGGGGTATATCAGAGAGAGTTACAGTGAGGGGTGTGGGATATATCAGAGAGTGTTACAGTGAGGGGTTTGGGGTCTTTTGGAGACTGTGTTATAGTGAGCAATCTGGGCTGTGTTAGAGAGTGTGACGACAGTAACTGTTATTCCTGGGCGTTGGTTACCAGCTGATGTTTCCTGGTGCTGGGACACCTGGCACTGCCTGTAATGTGTTAGACCAGTTGGTGATATATCGGGTCCGTGATCATCTCTGCCAAAAATGTGCCATCATGCCATTTGTGAATTGTGTCTCAAGTAACCCAGTCATTAATAGCTGCACAGCTTTGGACATCAACAAATTTCCTAGCAATTGGGGCAAGATTTTTACCACTTCACCCTGATTTTGTGAGACCCTGATCTCAGGGTTACAGTGCTAGAGAGCTGTACAGCACAGAAACTGACCATTCAGACCTACCCATCCATGCTGACCAGATATCCTAAATTAATCCAGTCCCATTTGCCAGTATTTGGCCCATATCCCTCTAAACCCTTCCTATTCATGTACCCATCCAGATGCCTTTTAAATGTTGTAATTGTACCAGCCTCCACCACTTCCTCTGGCAGCTCGTTCCATACACGCACCATCCTCTGCGTGAAAAAGTTACCCCTTAGTTTCCTTTTAAATCTTTCCCCTCTCACCTTATACCTATGCCCCTCTAGTCTTGGACTCCCCTACCCTGGGGGAAAAGACCTTGGCTATTCACCCTATCCATGCCCCTCATGATTTTATAAACCTCTATAAGGTCACCCCTCAGCCTCCGACGCTCCAGGGAAAATAGCCCCAGCCTATTCAGCATCTCCCTATAGCTCAAACCCTCCAACCCTGGCAACATCCTGGTAAATCTTTTGTTCATCCCCTCAGGAATAACAACACCCATTTTACAGCAGGGCAACCAAATCTGTACGCAGTATTCCAAAAGCGGCCTCACCAATGCCCTGTACAGCTGCAACATGACCGTCCCAACTCCTATACTCAATGTACTGACCAATAAAGGACAGCGTACCAAACACCTTCTTCACTGTCCTTTGGCTTGACTGATAAGGTCTTGTTTGCCATCTTAATCATCTGATTAATGTGTCCTGCTGCCTTCAAGAATCTGTGAACCAGCACCAAATATTACTCTGATCCTCTGAGCTTCCTTGTGTCCTGCTATTCATTGAGTAATCCCTTGACTTGTTACTTCCAAAGTGTGTCAGCTCATGCTTTCCATGGTAAATTTTGAAGATCTGCCCATTTGACATGTACCCTGCCCTGCCCTGCCGTGAATGCCCACCCTCACCATCGTGAATTCTGAAGGCTTCCGTACTTCACTTCAGCAGTGGGTACTGACTGAAGGGACAGCAATTCACTGACATGAGTGAGCACAGTGCTGGCACACACAGATATGGATTTGGTTAAACCCTGGGTAACCTTGGAGAGTCAGTACTGAGGGAGTGCCCCTCTGGGTAAACTCTGATATACCCCACACCCCTCACCGTAACACTCTCTAATATACCTCACAGCACTCACTGTAACACTCTCTGATATACCCCACACCCCGCACTGTAAAACTCTCTAATATACCCCACACCCCTCACTGTAACACTCTCTAATATACCTCACAGCACTCACTGTAACACTCTCTAATATACCTCACAGCACTCACTGTAACACTCTCTAATATACCCCACACCCCTCACTGTAACGCTCTCTAATATACCCCACACCCCTCACTGTAACACTTACTGATATACCCCACACCCCTCACTGTAACACTCTCTGATATACCCCACATCCCGCACTGTAAAACTCTCTAATATACCCCACACCCCTCACTATAACACTATCTGATATACCCCACCCCCATCACTGTAACCCTCTCTGATATACCCCACACCCCTCACAGTAACACTCTCTGATATACCCCACACCCCTCACTGTAACAC
>NW_025966650.1:34031-34630 GCF_021869965.1 Rhincodon typus
TCTCTCACGCACACACTCTCTCTCACACGCACACACAATCTCTCTCAATCTCACACACACACTCTCTCTCCCTTTTTCCCCTTTCTCTCACACACACACTATCTCTCTCACACACACACTATCTCTCTCACACACACACACACTCTCTCTCTTTTTCCCCTCTCTCTCTCTCACACACACACAGACACACACACAAACACACACACACACTTTCTATCTCTCTCTCTCTCTCTTTCAATTTAAATTCCATACTTTAGCTATTAATGTCTCTCACGTTTTCTCTGTCAGTCTCTGATTTTCTCTCTCACACTGAGACCCGCACTTTCGGAGGGCCAGTGCTGAGGGAGTGGGCACTATCGGAGGGTCAGTGCTGAGGGAGTGGGCACTGTCAGAGGGTCAGTGCTGAGGGAGTGGGCACTGTCGGAGGGCCAGTGCTGAGGGAGTGGGCACTGTCGGAGGGCCAGTGCTGAGGGAGTGCCGCACTGTCGGAGGGCCAGTGCTGAGGGAGTGGGCACTATCGGAAGGTCAGTGCTGAGGGAGTGGGCACTGTCGGAGGGTCAGTGCTGAGGGAGTGGGCACTGTCGGATGGTCAGTGCTGA
>NW_025966651.1:0-2346 GCF_021869965.1 Rhincodon typus
AAGGATATGATGATGTTACTAATACGCTGCCCACATTTTCACTGCTGTGTAGAAGTTTAGTGACAGCACTGTTCCTATATTAGGACTTGTGTTGACTTAGAATAGAATCATAGAATCCCAGAATCCCTACAGTGTGGAAACAGGCCATTCGGCCCAACCAGTCCACACCGCCCCTCTGAAGAGCTTCCCACCTAGACCCATTCCTCTATCCCTGCATTTTGCCATGCCTAACCCACCTAACCTAAACATCCCAGGGCACTATGGGCAATTTAGCATGGACAGTCCACCTAACCTGCACATCTTTGGACTGTGGGAGGAAACCAGAGCACCCAGAGGAAACCCATGCAGACATGGTGAGAATATCCAAACTCCACAAAGACAGTCGCCCAAGAGTGGAATTGAACCCGGGTCCCTGGTGCTGTGAGGCAGCAGTGCTAACCACTGAGCCACCGTGCTGCCCTAAATTGCAGCCAACACCCACTGCCATGACTCGGCATTGCTGATGTCCTTGTTGTCAAACACTTGCTGCCTTAATTTGTAGCAGATTGAGCTGGTACAGCTGATCTCGTGTTGGATCTTATCATCATTGATGTCCTTTTAAGATAGGTAGCTGCCAACATCTGGGAATTATTTAATATACACTTGATTCTCTCTAATACACATGGGAGCGAGAATATTTGATTTAGTCGGTCCGGAGTAATATGTGTTTTGGTTTTGACAATATTTGAGGCCAACAAATTTAAAGAGATTAAGGGTCCTTGCAAATCTAATGAAAAGTGGGCAACAATATATTTGAAAGGACGGGAAAGAAGGAAAGAGTAGCGGGATAGCATTGTTAGTACATGGATTATTATGATAACTAGAAATTATCTTGGATTGGAAAATTTAGAATCTTTACAGGTGGAGGTAAGAAACAAAAAGGGGAAGAAACTGGTGGGAGACATCTATAAGTTCCCTAATAGTAGCTATACAGTAGGACACAGACTAAATCAGAAGATGGAGACATGTAAAGGCTGGGTTACTTTAGTCTTCACCTGTGCTATGCATCTCTATGATTCTATGCAGATCGGAATAGTCAAAACGGCAAATTAAGTCACAAGGAAGAATTCATAGAATGCATTCATGACAGTTTCCAAGAACAATATGTGGTGGATCCAACCGAAGATCAGGCTAATTTTGGATCTGGTAGTGTGTAATGAGGCAGGTTTAATAAATGAGATCAAGGTAATAGATCGATAGGAGACAGTGACTATAACATTCAGTTTGAGAGTGAGAAACTTGGGTCACAAACAACTGTGCTAAACTTAAATAAGGGTAATTACAAGGAATGACAGCAAAGCTAGCTGGAGTGGACTGTGTAAGAGGTTTAAAAGCAAAACAATTAAGAAACAATGGCAGACATTTAAGAAAATAGTTCATGGTTCGCAACAAAGATATGTCCCAGTAAGATAGAAGGAATCTAGGAAGGGGACAAGCCAAACATGGTCACCAAGCAAATTGAGGGTAGCATTAGACTTACCTGGGACTGGTAGACAGCACATCCCTCATTCAGCCCCTCCAACTGAGTTACATTGCAGGAAAATTAATGAATTCATTGGCTGGTAACCACTACCATTCGGGAATGCCTCTAAAAAGCTGCAAATTAGAAAAGTGTACTAAGGGATTAACTGAAGGTCAAAGATAGCATAATAACGGAGGACAAGTAATAATAGATAAGTCAGCCGAACTATGATCAGAGAAGGATGGTAAGGTTAACATGAGGAGAAACTTTTAAGGTTAAATAAGACCATAGCACCATAAGGTATAGGATAATTAGGTCATTCAGTCCATCAAGTTTGCAAGAATCATTCCAGGAATGAGAAAACTCGGTTATAATAATAAGTTGAAGAAGTTAGGGTGTAATAATTGGAGAGAACAAGGTTAAGAGGAGATTTGATACGGGTTTTCAAAATCACGAGCGAGCTGTACAGACTTGACAGGGAGAAGCTGATCTCTTTTGTAAAATTAAAAAAAAATCATCTTGATGGACGATAGAACACCCTGCAAGGGCTGAATGCATTCCTCCTGGTTATAATTTCCTTACAGAGAGTGAAAACAAGATATAAAAGGTAATATAGGCGGTTAGTACCGGTTTTGCTGTGAGGGGGGGGGATGGAGAACAGAAGCTGCAGTTTTCAATTTGCGCGCCCCTGCAGGAACCGAGGCCCCGCGCGCCGCCGCCGCCGCCGCCATCTTGGATCAGAGTCGTTTCTGGAAACAGCCGCGCGGCCCCGATAACAACAACAACAACAACCATCCGGCAGGAGTCAGGACCGACAATGGGTAAGTGTGTGAGATGGAGGACAA
>NW_025966651.1:32346-35142 GCF_021869965.1 Rhincodon typus
CCTGTTGTTATTGCACCTTTCCATAATCTGCCTACATATTTGTTCCTTAATGTCTCGGTGGTTGTTGGGGGGGCCTATGGTGTAATCCTATCGGAGTGATTGCACCCATCTTATTTTTGAGCTCCACCCATGATGCCTCAGTGGATGAGCCTTCCAGTATGTCTTCTCTGAGTGCAGATGTAACATTCTCCCTGTTTAGTAACGCAACTCCTCCACCTCTTTTACCTTCCTCTCTATCTCATCTAAAACAACGAAATCCTAGAACGTTGAGCAGCCAGTCCTGTCCCTCTCCCCACCAAGTCTCTGTAATGGACACAACATCATAGTCTCATGTACTGATCCAGGCTCTTAAGGTCAACTGCCTTACCTATAATACTCATTGCATTGAAATAAACACACTTCAGCCCATTAGTACCATAAGGTTCATTTACCCATCTCTGCCTGTCTTTTCTTTCTGATTTACTGGTCTTAAGTTCTACCTTACCCTCAATCCCTCCACTTGCTGACCTACTGCTCTGGTTTCCACCTCCGCAACTTCCCGAGTAGCACTAACGAACCTCCCTGTGAGGATATTGGTTCTTCTCCAGTTTAAGTGCAACCTGTCCCTCTTGTACAGGTCACCCCTGCCTCAGAAGAGGTCCCAATGATCCAAGAACCTGAAACCCTGTCCCCTGCAGTGGGGTGAATCTCGAATTAGGGGACATAGTTACAGAATAAGGAGATACCAATTTAAAATGGAGATGTGAAAAAAAAGTCTTCTGTATCACAGAGTAATGAATATCTAGAATTCCCTACCCAAAGAGGTGTGGAGGCTAGATTACTGAAAGCATTAAAAGAGTATGTGGACAGAACAAGTTTCATGCAGGCAAGAGAATAAATTAAAACTAATTGCTTTACTGAACTGATCAGGAGAAAGTCAATACCCATGATCCTTCAAAGATTTTCCCTGTTTCCATAAAATCTAACATGCAAGTCACATTTTGCATGAATCTCTGATAGTCATGCCATCAAGATGATGGATTTACAAAGGAGAAGAGTTGCAAAGGTCAGCTAACATATGTAAATGTGGAAGCTAACTATATTTATTCATGACTTTCAGAAATTCTTCAAGCCACTTATTCCAATGTTTCCAACAACTCACATTTTAAAAAGTCTTCTTTGTAAACTTTTGATTTTAATATAGTTTTTATTTTTACACTCATATTGAAAGTTTAAAATACTTACTCATACTTACATAGAATCTGAAGTGTGAAACATCTGAAGGGATTGCGACATTGTAATTTCCCATTGCTTTGTACACATTCTTATTATGTTTTACTAACACTCCCTGTGGCCACATATACTCTTCTGACCAGCTGGTGGAAGGAAATACACATTATTATCACTTTAAAAAAAACACTTTCAAAATCTACAATTATCACCTTCTCCAATCAATAATAATTAGTAGGAATTCAAATTTCGTTACTGATCTATATTGTTACCATTTAGATTCAATCTGATAGGGGTGCCTGAGAACAAAGAGACTGACAGATGATTGTATTATGCTAATTAAGAAATATCTGGTTGAGAATTATATATGGGAAACAAATGACACATGTTATAGTTTTATGTGTAAGTTGAAACAAAACTTTGATTAAAAAGTATATTATTATAATAATCTAGAGTCATGATTGCTGTCTGCAAAATGCTCCCCCACTATTTTAACCATTTTCCTAGCTTTATTCCATAGGAAAAACCTGCAATTCAGTAAATTGTATGCAAGAAATTCCACATCTGTGATATTTAAGTTATTTAACTGTGTCAAAATATTGAATTTGGACTCCTAATTTTGGTGCAAGTTAAATTTGCAGATAAACACATGCTGTGAAAACAAATGCCAGAAGCACAAAAAAGACCCCTTGGAAACTATTCCTTTCAGTGTGGCACAAATGGAACAATCAGCTATATGACAGAAAGTGGAGGACATGCTACTGAGTTGGCAAGATGGGTTAGATAAAGGTCACAGGTGATGCTGTGAAAGAAGAATTTTAACTAAGAGAAATGAGAATGAAATTGCTTCTGACAATTTTTAGAAACAAAGAGAATTTGTGATGTAAAATAAAGGGATGAACCCCAGAAATGCTCACTCTTCAGGTGTGATTCAAAATACTGGTATACCATTTTCTAAACACACTAAAATCTTTAAAAAAAGTAGTGATTCCTTATAAAATAGCTGGAAACAATTATTTTATTAGCATGAATGTAGTATCCAGTGAAATTCATTATTAATTAGGTCATTGCTAAAATAAAAGTGCTGATGGAACTGGGTTTAAAAACAGCAAAGTTAATCAGTACTGAGGGTCACTGGACCCAAAACGTTAACTCTGTTTTCTTTCCACAGATGCTACCAGACCTGCTGAGTTTCTCCAGCAATTTATTTTTGTTTCAGATTTCCAGTATCTGTAGTTCTTTGTGCTTTTTACAAAGCTATTGTATTGGGAAAATTTGTGTTTGTAATTCACAGTAGGGAATGGAACATAACCTCTTTTTAACATCAACAGGTAGAAATTTACATGACAAAATAATTGATCATCTTAAAATAACAGAGGCTTAGTGGTTAGCACTACTGCCTTATAAAGCCAGGAACCTGGGTTCAATTCCAGTCTCAGGTGACTCACAATGTGGAGTTTGTACATTCTCCCTGTGTCTGCATGGGTACCCTCTGCATGCTCCGGTTTCCTCCCACAGTCCTGGAGTGTGCAGGTTAGGTGGACTGGCCATGCTGAATTTTCCAGGGATGTGTAGGTTAGGTGGGTT
>NW_025966652.1:0-11661 GCF_021869965.1 Rhincodon typus
AGGCAGTGGTGTGTGAGGATGTATAGTCCAAGTAGCTGTGGGAGTCGGTGGGTTTGTAATGGATATTAGTGGCCAGTCTATCCCCAGAAATGGAAACAGAAATGTCGAGGAAGGGAAGGGAGGAGTCAGAGATAGAACAGTTGAAAGTGAGAGCAGGGTGGAAATTGGAGGCGAAATTGATGAAGTTTTCCAATTCTCGACAAGAGAGGGAAGCAGCACCGATGATATCATCCATGTATTGGAGAAAGAGTTGTGGGTGGGGGCCGGAATAGGACTGGAACAAGGAATGTTCCACATACCCCACGAAGAGACAGGCATAACTAGGGCCCATGTGGGTACCTATGGCAACCCCTCTTACCTGAAGAAAATGAAAGGAGTTGAAAGAGAAGTTGTTGAGGGTGAGAACAAGCTCAGCCAAGCGGAAGAGGGTGGTGGGTGGGGATGGTTCAGGTCTTTGCTCCAGGAAGAAGCGGAAAGCCCTAAAACCCTCCTGGTGGGGAATGGATGTGTAAAGGGATTGCACATCTATGGTAAAGAGGAGGTGGCTGGAGCCGGTAAACTGAAGCTTTGAAACCGACGTAAGGCGTCAGATGAATCATGGATGTATGTGGGTACGGATTGGACCGGGGGGAGAAGACTGAGTCAAGGTAGGAAGAGGTGAGTTCTGTCGGGCATGAGCAGGCTGAAACAATGGGTCTGCCTGGACAGTCCTGTTTGTGGATTTTTGGCAGGAGGTAGAAACGAGCTGAGCGGGGTTGGGGGACTATTAGCTTGGAAGCCGATGGGGGGAGATCACCAGATGAAATGAGATCCGTAACCATAGTGAATACAATACACAAGCATACTGCTCTACAGTCATTATACATAATAACACTGTACTACAGTCACTATGCACACTAACAGCACTACAGTTGCAATACACACTAATACTGGTTTACAATTACCTTACACACCAACACTGCTCTACAGTCACTATTGACACTAACACTGATCTGGCGTCACAGTGCATGCTATCACTGCGACAGTTACATTCAACACTAAGACTGCACTACAGTCACAATACACACTAACACTGTGCTACATTCACTATACACACTAACATTGCACTACAATTACAATATACACTGACACTGCTGTACAGTTACAATATACATGAACACTGGTCAACAGTTACAATACACACCAAACCTGCATTACAGCTACAATATACACCATCACTGCTTTGCACTTACAATACAAACAAAGACTGCTATAAAGTCACTATACACACTAACACTGTTTTACAGTCTCAACACACACTAAGACTTCTTTACAGTCACAATATTTACTTCACTGTGCTACAAAAACTATACACACAAATTATGATGAACATCTACAATACACACTCAAACTGCTGTATACTCACATTGCATACTAACACTGCACTACAGTTGCAATACACACTAAAACTGCTTTATAGTCACAATACACACTACCATTGCTCTACAGTTAAAATACACTGCACTACAGTTACAAGATAGAATGACACTGCTCGACAGTTACATTACACACTAACACAGCCATACATTTGCACTGCATATTAACACTAAATTACAGTCATAATACACAGTTACACTGCACTACAGTTACAATACACAATAGCACTGCATTACAGTTTTAATACACACTAACACTGCTTTACAGTTATAATGCACACTAACACTGCTCTACAGTTACAAACCATACGAACACTGTTCCACAGTCACAATGCACAATAACAGTGCTATACAGTTACAATGTACATGAATACTGCTTTATAGTTAGAATACAGACTAATACTTCACTCAAGTCACAATACACACAAACACATCTCTACAGTCACTATACACAGTAATACTGCTGTATAGTTACAGTACACATTAACACTGCTCTACAATTGCAACACAAACTAACACTGCTCCAAAGTTACAATGCACACTGACACTGCTCGACAATCAATATACACACTGACACTGCATTATAGTTACAGTACCCATTAATACTGCTTGACAGTCACAATACACACTGATGCTGCTCTACAACTATAATACACACTAAGATTGCACTACAGTTTCGATTCAGAATAACACTGCTTCATAGTCACAATACACACTAACACTGCTTTACAGTTATAATACACACTGAATGAGCTCTACAGGTACAATACACAATAAAATTGCACTGCAGTAACAATCAACACGAACAGTGCTTGACAGGCACAATACACACACTACTCAAGAGTAACTATTCACACTAACACTGCTTTACACTCACAGTACACACTATCACTGCTGTACAGTTACAATAGACACTGACACTCCGCTAAAGCTATAATACACACTAAATGAGCACTACATCCACAATACACACTAACATCGCTCTACAGTAACAATGCACACTAATTATGCTTGATGGTTACAGCACACTAACACAGCTCAAGAGTCACTATTCGCACTAACACCACTCTACAGTCACAGTACACACTATCACTGCTTGACAGTTACATTAGACACTAAAGCTGTGCTACAGTTACCAAACACACTAACGCTGCTCTACAGTCTCATTACACAGTAACACTGCACTACAGTTAGAAGAACCATTAACACTGCTTGATAGATACAATACACACTGATGCTGCTCTACAGCTACAATACATAGTAAAACTGCTTTACAGTTACGATTCATACCAACACTGTTTTCCAGTCACGATACAAACTAACACTGCTTTACAGTTACAATACACATTGAAAGAGCTCTACAGCCATAATATACACTAACAATGCTCTGCAGTAACAATCAACACTAACAGTGGTTGAGAGTTACAGTATACACTCACACTGCTCAAGAGTGACGTTGTTTTTCTTTATTCATTCACGGGATGAGGGCATTGCTGGATAGGGCAGCATTTATTGCCCATCCCTAATTGCCCAGAGGGTGGTTTAGAGTCAACCACATCACTGTGGGTCTGGAGTCACATGTAGGCCAGACCAGGTAGGGATGGCAGTTTCCTTCCCTAAAGGACGTTAGTGAACAAGATGGGTTTTTCCTACAAGATTCATTATTCACACTAACACCCCTGGACAGTCACAATACACACTATCACTGCTCGACAGTTACATTAGGCACTAACACTGTGCTACAGTTACAAAGCATAATAACACTGCTCTACAGTCACAATACACAATAACACTGCACTACAGTTAGAATAACCATTACCACTGCTTGATAGACACAATGCACACTAATGCTGCTCTACAGCTACAGTATACACTAACACTGAATGAGCTCTGCAGCCAGAATGCACACTAACATTGCTCTGCAGTAACAATCAACACTAACAGTGCTTGATGTATAATACAATGTAGTGCAGTGTTAGTCTGTATTGTAAATGTAGGCTGTATTCTAACTGTGGAGCAGCATTAGTGTGTATTGCAACTGTAGCGCAGTGTTAGTATGTATAGTGACTGTACTGCAGTGTTATTATGATTAGAGACTGTGGAGCAGTATACATGTGTATTGTAACTACAGAGCACTATTAGTGTGCATTGTGACTGTGGAGCAGCGTTTGTGCAATTTGTAATGGTGGAGCAGTGTTAATGTGTATTGTAACTGCAGTGCAGGGTTAGTTATACAATTACAGTACACACTGAATGAGCTCTACAGCTACAATACACAATAAAATTGCTCTGCAATAACAATCAACACTAACAGTGCTTGACAGGTACAATACACACTCACAGTGCTCAAGAGTCACTATTCACACAAACACTCACAGCATACACTATCACTGCTCTACTGTTACAATAGACACTGACACTGCACTACAGTTACAATACACACTAAGACTGCTCTACAGCCACAAAACGTACAAACACTGCACTACAATTACAATACACACTAAAACTGCTCTACAGTCAGAATACACACAAAGATTGCTTTACAGTCACAATATTCCTTTTCTGAGGAAGGATCACAGGACCTGAAATGTTGACTCTGATCTTTTCTTCACAGATGCCGCCAGACCTACTGAGCATTTCCGGCAACTTCTGTTTTTGTTCCTGATTGCAGCATCCTCACAGGGATTTTATCACTGCTTGACAGTTACATTTGACAATAACACTCAGATACAGTTACAATACACACCAAAACAGCTCAACACGCAGAATACACACAAACAATGCACTACAATTACAATACACACTGTCACTGCTCTACAGTCAGAATATACACTAAAATTGCCTTACAGTCACAATATACACTAACACTGTTCTACAGTCACAATATTCACTGGAGATAGTAGGAACTGCAGATGCTGGAGAATACGAGGCAACAAGGTACAGGGCTGGATGAACACAGCAGGCCAAGCAGCATCATAGGAGCAGAGAGGCTGACGTTTCGGGCCTAGACCCTTCATCAGAAAAAGGGTCTAGGCCCAAAACGTCAGCCTCTCTGCTCCTATGATGCTGCTTGGCCTGCTGTGTTCATCCAGCCCTGCACCTTGTTGTCTCACAATGTTCACTGGCACTGCTTTACAGTTACAATACAAACTATCATGACTCTACAGTGACAATACACACTAAGATTGCTTTACAGTCACAGTATTCACCAGCACTGTTCTACAGTCACATTCCACAAAAAAACACTGTTCTACAGTTACAACACAAACTAACACTGCTCCAAAGTCATAATGCACACTGACACTGCTCTACAGTCACTATACACACTAACACTGCACTATAGTTACAGTACATTGACACTGCTCTACAGTCACAATGCATAGTAACACTACACTGCAGTTACCATCAATACAAACACTGCTCTGCAGTCACAACATACACTAACCCTGCCTGACAGTTACAGTACAAACTAACACTTCTCGACAGTCACTGTACACACTGCACTGCATTACAGTCACAATACTCACTAATGCTGCACTTCAGTTACAATACACACTAACACTGCTCCACCGTTACAAATCATATGAAAAATGCTCCACAGTCATAATGCATACTAACAGTGTTCTACAGTTACAATACACATAAATACTGCTTTACAGTCACTGTACATCATAAGACTGCAGCTCAGTCACTACACATATTAACACTGCACTACAGTTGCAATACACACTACATTTACAGTACAGACTAACACTGCACTACAGTTAGAATACAGTCTAATACTGCTTTAGACTTACTTTACACACCAACATGGCTCAAGAGTGACTATTCACACTAATACTGCTCTGGTGTCGCAGTACACACTGTCACTGCTTGGCAGTTACATTCGACACTAACGTTAAACTACAGATATAATGCATAATAACACTGCCACAATATACACTAACGCTGCATTACAATTGCAATACACACTAATACTGTTCTACAGTCAGAATACATACTAACACTGTTCTACAGTTCCAAATAGACACTAACTCTGCTCTGTAGTTACAATCCACACAAACACTGCTCTACTGTCGCTATACATACTAGCACTGCAATACAGTTACAATATACACTAACTCTACATGACAGTTAGAATTCAGGCTAAAATATCACTGCCATTAGAATACACACTAATATTGCCTTACAGTCACAATACAGACTAACACTGTTCTGCAGCCACAATATTCATTAGCACTGTTCTACTTCACAATACGCACTATCACGGCAGTACATTTACAATACACAACAACACTGTTCCACAGTCACAATCCAGACTAACACTGCTGATGAAGGGTCTAGGCCTGAAACATCAGCCTTCCTGCACCTATGATGCTGCTTGGCCTGCTGTGTTCATCCAGCTGTACACGTTGTTATCTCAGATTTTCCAGCATCTGCAGTTCCTACTATCTCCTCTACAGTCACAATACATGCTAACACAGCTTTCTAGTCAAAATACACACTAAGATGGCTTTACACTCACAATATTCATTAGCACTGCTCGACAGTCACAATATGCATGGCACTACAGTTACAATACATACACACACTCTCGTCTATAGTCACAGCACACACTAACACTGCTCTACAATCACAATACACGTTGCACTTAGTGTACACACCAACACTGCACTACGCTGCACTACAGTTAGTATATACAATTATATTGTTTGACATTTACAATAGACACTAACACTGCTATTCAGTTGCACTGCACATTAACACTGGACTACATTCACAACACACAGTAACACTTAACTACAGTTACAATGCACAATGTCATTGCATTACAGTTTCAATACACATTAACACAACTTTACAGTTACAATACAGACTAATACGGCAAACACTTCTCTACAGTTACTATGAATGCTAATATTAGTCTGCAGTTACAATGCACACTAACACTGCTTGACAGTCACAATACGCACTAACACTACACTATCGTTACAATTCCCATTAACACTGTTTGACAGGCACGATACACACTGACCAAGTTCAACATACACTAAGACTTCTTTACAGTCACAATATTCACTTGCACTGCTCTAGAGTGACAATACACACTAGCACTGCTCTACAGTAGCAATGCAAACTGACACTGCTCTAAAGGACAATACACACTAACACTGCACTTTGACTACAAAACCTATTAACACTGCTTGACATTCACAAAACACTCTGACACATCTATACAGCTACAATACACACTGAGACAGCTTTACAGTTACTATTGACACTAACACTGCTTTATAGTCATGATACTCACTAATGCCCTCTACAGTCACAATACTCACTAATGTTCATTACAGGTACAATATATACTAACACTGCTCTACCGACACGATACACACTAAGTGATAGTAAGAACTGCCAATGCTGGAGTCTGAGATAACACAGTGTGGAGCTGGAGAACACAGCAGGCCAGGCAGCATCAGAGGAGCAGGACAGCTGACATTTTGGGTCGGGACCCTTCTTCAGAAGGGGCGGATGGGAAGGGGGCTCTGAAATAAATAGAGATAAATGGACGTCCAATCCATGTATACTTGCATTCCCCTGCAGATGGCCTAAAAACCCTCCACTTCTTACTCTCCCACAGGCCCAAACAGTCCCCCTCCACCGACACCCTCATCCGCTTAACCAAACTCGTCCTTACCCTTAACTATTTCTCCAACTGCTCCCACTTCCTACAGACTGAGGGAGTGGCCATGGGCACCCACATGTGCCCAAGCTATGCCTGCCTCTTTGTAGGATAAGTGGAACAGTCCCTTTTCCGCAGCTACACTGGCACTAACCCCACCTCTTCCTCCACTACATCAATGACTGTATCAGCGCTGCCTCATGCTTCCATGAGGAGCTTGAACAGTTCACTAACTTAACTAACACCTTCCACCCCAACCTCAAGTTCACCTGGATCATCTCTGATACCTCTCTCTCCTTCCTGGACCTCTCTGTCTCCATCTCTGGTAACCACCTCGAAACTGATATCTATTTCAAGCCCACCGACACCCGTACCTACGTAAAATACATCTCCTCTCACCCACCTTCCTGCAAGAATGTGATCCCCTCCTCCCAGTTTCTCCGACTCCGCCACATCTGCTCCCGAGATGAGGCTTCCACTCCCGAACATCTCAGATGTCCTTGTATTTCAAGGGCTGCTACTTCCCCCCTCAGTGGTCGAAAACGCCCTCAACCACATCTCTTGCGTTTCCCACGCCTCAGCCCTCACACCCCCATCAGCAATAACAACAAAGACAGAATCCCCCTCGTCCTCACGTATCACCCCATTAACCTCTGGATTCGACGCATCATCCTCCGCCACTTCCGCCACCCGCAATCTGACCCCTCTACGAAGGATATATTTCCCTCCCCACCGTTATCTGCCTTCCGGAGCGACCACTCTCTCCGTGACTCCCTCGTCCACTCCACACGCCCCACCAACCCCAGCACCTTTCCCTGCAACCGCAGGAGGTGCTACACCTGCCCCTACACCTCCCCCCTCACCTCCATCCGAGGCCCCAAAAAAACCTTCCACATCAAACAGATGTTCACCTGAACATCTGCTAATGAAGTCAAAAGTCAACACCTCCCAGTCGTGAACCACTGCAACTCCCCCTCCCACTCCCTGGATGACATATCCATCCTGGGCCTCGTCCAGTGTCACAACGATGCCACCCGGAAACTGGAGAAACAGCACCTCATATTCCGCTTGAAAGCCTACACACTAATAGTGCTTTACAATTACAATACACACTAACACTCCTCAAGACCCACTATTCACACTAACACTACTCTACAGTCACAATACACACTATTACTGCTCTACAGTTAGATTTGACACTAATACTGTGCTACAGTTACAATACACTCTAACACTGACTACAGTCACTATACACACTAACTCTGCACTACAACTGCAATATGCATTAACACTGCACAACATGTGGAATACACATTAACACAACTCTACAGTTACAATAAACGTTAACACTGCATGACAGTTAGAATACACACTAAAACTCCTCTACAGTTATAATACAAATCAACACTGCTCTACAGTTACAACACACACTAACACTACTTTGCAGACACAACACACACTAACACTGCCCTGTAAACAGAATACACACTAACACTTCAATGCAGTCAAAATACACATGAACACTACTCCACAATTCCAAGACACACTAACTTTGCAGTATAATTACAATAAATGCTAGCACTGCTCTACAGTCACTATTCACCCTAACACTGATCAACAGTCACAGCACACACTATCACTGCTCTACTGTCGTAGTACACACTAACACTGCTCTATCATCATGATACATACTAAAACTGTGGTATAATTACCATACACACAAACACTGCTCTACAGTCACAATACACACTAGCACTGGTCCATAATCAGAACACAAAATAATACTGCACTGCAGTCAAAATATACAATAACACTGCTCTACGATTACAATACACACTAACACTGCAGTACAGTTAAAATAACTGCTAGCACTGCTCCATAGTCACTCTTCATACTAACATTGATCCACAGCCACAGTACAAACTGTCACTGCTCTACAGTCACAATACACACTACCGCTACACTAGAGTTACAATACATGCTAACACTGCACTACAGCCACTGTACACACTAACACTGCTCTTTCATCACTATATACACTAACACTGCGGTACAATTACAATACACACTAACACTGCTCTGCAGTAGAAATCAAAACTCACCGTGGTTGTCAGTTACCATATACAATCACACTGCTCAAGAGTGACTATTCACACTAACACTGCTCTACAATCTGAGTACAAACTATCACTGCTCTACAGTTGCATTAGACACTAACACTTCAATACAGTTACAATATATATTAACACTGCTCTACAGTCACTGCACACACTAACACTGCCCTACAACTACAATACATACGACACTGATCTACAATCAGAATACACACTAACACTGCTACACAGTTACAATACAGGCTAACACTGCACGACAGTTTGAATGTACACCAACACTGCTGTACAGTTACAATTCAAACTAACATTGCTCTACTGTCACAATACACACTAACACTGCTCTAGAGTTAAAATACACACTGACCCTGCTCTACAGTCACAATACACAGAAACACTGCTCTACAGTTACTGTCAATACAAACACTGTTCTACAGTCACACTATATATTAACACTGCATGGCAGTTACAGTACACACTAACGCTGCTCTACAGTCACTGTACACACTGCACTGCATTACAGTCACAATACTCACTAATGCTGCACTGCAGTTACAATACACATTAACACTGCTCCACCGTTACAAATCATACGAACAATGCTCCACAGTCACAATGCGCACTAACAGTGTTCTGCAGTTACAATACACATAGATACTGCTTTACAGTCACTGTACATCATAAGACTGTTTTATAATCACAATACACACTAACACTGCTCTGCAATTACAATACATACTAACACTGCTCTAGAGTGGCAATACACACTAACACTGCTCTACATTTACAAAACAGACTTATACTATGCCACTGCCAGAATGCAGTCTAATACTGCTTTACATTTGCCACATAGACTGAAGATGCTATACCACACATGCTAAGATGATTTTACAGTCACAATATATATTTGCACTGTTCTACAGTCACAGTATGCACTATTACAGCACTACAGTTACAATACACACTAACACTGTTGTACAGTCACAGTACACACTAACATGGCTCTATAGTCACTATTCACATACACACACACTCACACCAATATAGTCACTATACAAACTAACACTGCTCTACAGTTACAATAAACACTCGCACTGCTTACACACAGAACACACACTAACATTGTGTTACAATCACAAAACACATTAACACTGCATCACAGTTACAATATATATTAACTCTGCATGACAGTTACAATACAGACTAACATTGCACTGCCATCAGTATAAGCGCTAAAACCGCCATACAGTTACAATACATACTAATACAGCTCTACAGTCAAACTACAGGCTAAGATGGTTTTAAAGTCACATACACACACATACCTCTATACTCACTATACAGAATAACACAGCTCTACAATTACAATAAATACGATGATTGCTTTACAGTCATAACATCCTTTAATACTGCTCTACAGTGACAAGACACTTCTAACACTGCACTACAGTCATAATATACACTAACACTGATCTCCAGGTACAATACACACTAACATGGTTGTAAAGTCATGAACTGCACTATCACTGCTTTACAGTTACAATACACACAAATAGTGCTCTACACGCACAACAGACTCTAACTCTGCTCTCCAGTTATAATCCACAGTAACACTGTTCTACTATCACTATACATACTAACACTGCATTACAATTACAATATACACTAAGTCTATATGGCAGTTAGAATACAGGCTAACAGTGCACTGCAGTTAGAATACATTCTTATAACTGCCTTACTGTTACAATACACACTAACACTGTTCCACAGTCATAAAATTCACCAGAACTGCTCTACAGCCACAACACATACTAACACAGCTCTAAAGGCACAATACATGCTAAGATGGCTCTACAGTCACAATATTCATTAGCACTGCTCCACAGTCACAATATGCACTAATACACATTTACACTGTTGTACAGTCACAGTTCAGACTAATACTTCTCTGCAGACACTCTACATACTAACACTGCATTAAATCACAATGCACACTAATATTGCACTGCATTCACAATATGCATTAACAGAGCCTTACAGTTACAATACAAACTAACACTGCTCTACAATTACAATCCATAGAAAAACTGCTCCAAGGTCACAATACACTCTAACACTGAACTACAGCAAAAAAACACACTAATGCTGCTCTACATTTACAATACAGATTTACACAGCACTGCAGTTAGAATGCAGTCTAATACTGATTTACACTTACTATACACACAAACATTGCTCTACAGTCACAATGCACATTAAGACCATTTTAGTCACAATATTCCATTAGCACTACTTTACAATCACAATGCACATTAACACTGCACTACAGTCACATTCAACATTAACGCTGATCTGCAGGTAGAATACACAGTAACACAGTTGAACAGTCACGATATGCACTAACACTGCTTACCAGTTACAAAACACAATAGCAGCGCTCTACACTCACAAA
>NW_025966652.1:11671-35138 GCF_021869965.1 Rhincodon typus
CAATACACACGAGCAGTGCTCTACAGTCACAAATAGACAGTAAGTCTGCTCTGTGGTTACAATCCACATGAACACTGCTTTATTGCATTACAATTACAATATATACTAAGTGTACATGATAGTTAAAAGACGGACTAACATTGCACTGCATCAGAATACACACTAAAATTGCCATACAGTCACAACACATACTACCATAGATCTACAGTCACACTACAGGTTAAGATGATTTTACAGTCACAATATTCATTAGCACTGCTCTACAGTCAGAATATGCACTATCATGGCTCTACAGTTACAACACACACATACACACACACATTCTACTCTACAGTCACTATACAGACTAACACTGCTCTATAGTTACAATAAACACTAGCACTGCTCTACACTCACAGCACACACTAACACTGCTTTACACTCACAGCACACACTAACACTGCTTTACGGTTACGATACACACTAACACGGTTCTATCGTCACTATTCTCACACACACACACACACTCACACCTCTATAGTCACTAAATTGGCTAACACTGCTCTACAGTTACAATAAACACTCGCACCTCTTTACACTCAGAGCACACTAACACTGCATTACAATCACAATACACGCTAACACTGTATTACAGTTACAACATATATTAACTCTATATGACAGTGATAATACAGACTAATATTAAACTGCCATTAGAATACACACGAAAACTGCCATTTAGTCACAATACATACTAACACAGATCTACAGTCACACTACTGGTTAAGGTGGTTTTACTTACACTAATCTACAGTTAAAGCACATGCTAACACTGATTTCCCGTCACAATACACACTAATGCTGCATTGCACACACAGTATATAGCTGTAAATAATAATGCTCGACAGACACTAGCTCTGCTCTGCAGTTACAATCCACACAAATACTGCTGTACTGTCACTATACATACTAACACTGCATTACAGTTACATTATACACTAACTGTGCAAGGTAGTTAGAATACAGACTAACATTGCACTGTCATAAGAATACACACAAATACTGCCTTACAGCCACAATACACACTAACAGTCTTTTGCAGTTACAATATTCAATAGCACTGCTCAACAGTCACAATATGCACTATCACGGCACAACAGTTACAACACACACATACACACACACACCCTACTCTATAGTCACTATACAGACTAACACTGCTCTATAGTTACAATAAACACTAGCACTGCTTTACACTCACAGCACACACTAACACTGCTTTACAGTTACAACACACACTGACAGAGCTCTACAGTTACAACACACACTGACACTGTTCTACAATACAATACACTTTACACTTAGTGTACACACCAACATTGCACTACGCTGCACTACAGTTAGTATATACAATGATACTGCTCGACATTTACAATAGACACTAACACTGCCGTACACTTGCACTACACACTAGCACTGGACTACGTTAACATTGCACAGTAACATTTCACTACAGTTGCAATGCACAATGTCATTGCATTACAGTTTCAATACACATTAACACAGCTTTACAGTTACGATACAGACTAATATCCACTCCACTACAGTCACTATGAATGCTAATACTAGTCTGCAGTTATGATACACACTAACACTGCTTTACAGTCACAGTACGCATAACACTGCACTATAGTTACAATTCCCATTAACACTGCACAGGCACAATACACACTGAAAGAGCTCCATATACACTAAGACTTCTTTACAGTCACAATATTCGATTGCACAGCTCTACAAGAACAATATGCACTAATTATGTTCGACATTTATAATACACCCTAACACTGCTCTACATACACAGTATAATCTAACGCTGCACTATAGGCACTAATGCTGCTTTACAGTCACAATATACACTGACACTACTCTACAGCAGCAATACACACTAATACTGCTCTACGGTCACAATGCACACTAACAGTACTTGACAGTTGCAACAAACTAACACTGCTCAACAGTCACTATTCACATTAACACTGCTAATGCAATACACAGTACCACTGGACTACAATATACACTAACACAGCTCTACAGTCTCAATATGCACTGAGATGGGTTTACAGTCGTAACATTCATATGCACTGCTCTTAGGCATAACACACACTATCACGGCATTACAGTTTCAATACACAATATCACTGCTTTACAATTACAATACAGACTAATACTGCACTCAAGTTAAAATAAACACGAACTCTTCTATACAGCCACTGTACACACTAATACTGCTCTACAGTTACAATAAACACTAACACGGCTTTCCAGTCACAATACTCACTAACACTGCACAATAGTTACAACACCTGTTAATACTGTTTGACAGGCACAATACACATTGACACTGCTCTGCAGTCATAATACATACTGAGACTGCATTACAGTTATGATTCACACTAACACTGCTTTATTGTCATAATACACACTAACACTGCTTTACAGCTACAATGCATACAGACAGAGCACTACAGTCACAATACATACTGACACTGTTCTACAGTCACAATGCAGACTAGCTTTATTTGACCGTTATAACACACTAACACTGCTCAGCTGTCACTATTCACACTAACACTGCTAATGCAATACACAGTACCACTGCATTCAGTTACAATACACAATAACACTACTTTCCAGATTCAATACACACTAACACAGCTTTACGGTTACAATACAGGCTGATGCTGCACTTAAGTTAGAATGCACACAAAAGCATCCCTACAGGCACGATACACACAAATACTACACTACAGTCTCTACACATAATAACACTGCACTACAGTCACTGTACATACTAACACTGCACTAAAGTTACAACACACACTAACGCTGGTCTATGTTTACAATATGGACTAACACTGCACTACAGTTAAAATACAGTCTATTACTGCTTTTCACTTAGTATACACACCAACGCTGCACTCCAGTCACAATGCACACTTAGACTGCTTTATAGTTACAATATTATTTACCACTGCTCTGCAGTCACAATAGACACTGAGAATCATAGATTCCCTACAGTGTGGGAACAGGCACTTTGGCCCAACAAATCCACGCCAACCCTCACAGCACCCCACACAGACCCAACCCCCTTTAGCCCCCCTAATTGAGGCATCCATGAACACTACAGGCAATTTAGCATGGCCAATCCACCTAACCTGCACATCTTTGGACTGTGTGAGGAAACCAGACTACCCAGAGGAAACCCACGCAGACACAGGGAGAATACGCAAACTCCACAGAGACAGCTGCCCAAGGGTGCAATCGAACCCGGGTCCCTGGTGCTGTGAGGCAGCAGTGCTAACCACTGAGCCACCGTGTCACCCAACTCTGCTCTGCAGTTACAATCCACATGAACGCTGCTCTACACCCATTACACACTACTGCAATTATAATGTACACTAACACTGCACTGCAGTTAGAATACAGAATAACATTACAATGCTGTTAGAATACACACTATCTCTGCTCTACAGGCACAATACACACAAACACAGCTCTACAGTCACAATATACACTAAGATGGCTTTACAGTCACAATATTCATAAGCACTGCTCTCAGGCATAACACATACTATCACAGCATTACAGTTTCAATACACAATATCACTGCTTTACAATTACAATACAGACTAATACTGCACGCAAGTTAAAATAAACACAAACTCTTCTGTACAGCCACTGTACACACTAATACTGCTCTACAGTTACAATACACACTAACACAGCTTTCCAGTCACAATACTCACTAACACTGCACTATAGTTACAATACTCATTAACACTGTTTGACAGGCACAATACACATTGACACTGCTCTGCAGTCATAATACGTACTGAGACTGCATTACAGTTATGATTCACACTAACACTGCTTTGCAGCTACATACATACTGATAGAGATCTACAGTCACCATACACACTGACACTATTCTACAGTCACAATACACACTGACACCGTTCTACAGTCACAATACACACTAACTTTATTTGACATTTACAACACACTAACACTGCTCAGCAGTCACTATGCACGCTGCTCTACAGTTACATTAAACGCTAACACTGTACTACAGTTTAAATACACACTAACACTGCCCTACAATCAGTATACCCACTAACACTGCGCTACAGTTACAATGCTAACTAACACTGCTCTACAGTAACAATACACACAAAGTTGCTTTACAGTCACAATATTCACTAGCACTACTCAGCAGTGACAATACACACTAACACTGCTCTACAGTTGCAATGCAACTGACACTGTTCTACAGGCACAATGCATAGTAACACCGTTCTACAGTTACAGTACATACTAACACTGGTCTACAGTCACAATACACACTAACACTGCACTATAAGTACAAAACTCATTAACACTGCTTGGCATTCACAATACACTCTGACACGGGTCTACAGCTACAATACACACTAACACAGCTTTACAGCAATGATACATACTAACACTGCTTTACAGTTACAATACACACTAACAATGCTCTACAGACACACCACACACATCAGCTCTGTTCGATAGCCCCTATATAGGCTATTCACTAGCACTGCTCTACAGTCACAATATGCACTATCACAGCACTACAGTTGTGATACACACTAACACTCTTCTACAGTCACAATTCAGACTAACACTGCTCTACAGTCACAGTACCCACTATTACTGCTGTACAGTTACCAAGACACTAACACTGTGCTACAGTTACAGTACACACTTACATTGCTCTACAATCATGCTACCCACTAACATTGTTCTACAGGTATAATACAACTAACATTGCACTATAGTTAGAATACACACGAATGCTGCTTTACACTTACAATACTCACTAACATTGCTCTTCTGTCACAATACACACTGAGACAGCTAGACAGTCAAAATAGACACTAATACTTCTCTACAGTCACTGTACACACTAACTCTGCACTGCAGTTACAATAGAAACTAACACTGCTCTTTTGTTACAATCTATACGACGACTGCTCTACAGTTACAATACTCACGAATACTGCTGTATAGTCATCAGACATCATAACGCTGCACTACAGTCAGTATGCATTCTGAGACTGCCCTACAGTTGCAATACACACTAAAGCTGTTCAACATTTATAATAAGACTAACACAGCACTACGGTTAGAAAACAGTCTAATACTGCTTTACACTTTCTACAAACACCAACACTGCTCTACAGTCACGATGCACACTAAGATTGCTTTACAGTCACAATATTCATTAGCATTGCTCGACTGGCACAATACATACCAATGCCGCACTACAGTTGCATTACACATTAACACTGATCTGCAGTTACAATACAAATTAATACTGATGTACAGTCACAATATTCATTAGCACTAGTCTACAGGAACAATAATGAGTATCTTGACATTAAAGTTTCAATACACAATCACGATCACTGTTTACACATACAATACAGACTAAGACTGCACTCAAGGTATAATACACACAAACACATCTCTACAGTCACTATTCACACTAATACTGCTCTACAGTTACAATACACACTAGCACTGCTTTACAGTCACTATACACACTAACACTGCACTATAATTATAATACGCATTAACACTGTTTGACAGGCACAGTACACATTTACACTGCTCTAAAGTCACTATACACACTCAAACTCTTTACAGTTATAGTTCACACGAACACTGCTTTACAGCAACAATGCTCACTGACAGGTCTACAGTCACAAACACACTAAGACTGCTCTACAGTCAAAATACACACTAACTTTGCTTAATGCTTACAAGACACTAACACTGTTCAAGAGTCACTACTCACAATAACACTACTCTACCTTCAGAGTACACGCTATCACTGTCCGACAGTTACATTAGATGCTAACACTGTGCTACAGTTACAAAGCACACTAACACTGTTCTACAGTTACAATAGACAGCAACATTGCACTATAGTTAAACTACCCATTAACACTGCTTGACAGACATAATACACACTGGCACTGAACTACAGCTACTATAGACACTAAGACTGCTTTGCAGTTACGGTTCACACTAAGACTTCTTTACAGTCACGATGCAAACTAACATTGTTCAACAGTCACAATACATACTGAGATTGCTTTACAGTCACAATATTCACCTGCACTCCTCTACAGTTACAATACACACTAGCACTGCTTTACAGTCACTATACACACTAACACTGCACTATAATTATAATACACATTAACACTGCTTGACAGGCACAATACACATTTACACTGCTCTAAAGTCACTATACACACTCAGACTCTTTACAGTTATAGTTCACATGAACACTGCTTTACAACAAAAATATTCACTGACAGCTCTACAGTCACAAACACACTAAGACTGCTCTACAGTCAAAATACACACTAACTTTGCTTAATGCTTACAAGACACTAACACTGTTCAAGAGTCCCTACTCACAATAACACTGCTCTACCTTCAGAGTACACTCTATCACTGTCCAACAGTTACATTAGACACTAACACTGAGATACAGTTACAAAGCACATTAACACTGCTCTACAGTTACGATAGACAGCAACATTGCACTATAGTTAAACTACCCATTAACACTGCTTGACAGACATAATACACACTGGCTCTGAACTACAGCTACAATAGACACTAAGACTGCTTTGCAGTTATGTTTCACACTAAGATTGCTTTACAGTCACGATGCAAACTAACATTGTTCAACAGTCACAATACATACTAAGATTGCTTTACAGTCACAATATTCACCTGCACTGCTCTACAGTCACAATACATGCTAACACTGCTCTACATTACAATGCATGCAGGCATTGCTCTACAGTCATGATGCACAGTAACACTGTTCTACAGTTACCATCAACAAAAACACTGCTCTACACTCACAATATACACTAACACAGCACTACAGTTACAACACACACTGACACTTCTCTACAGTCACTGCTGAAGAGTCACAATGTACACTAACAGCGCTCCACACTTACGATACTGTCACAATAACACTAAGATCACTTTACAGTCAGAGTATTCACTAGCACTGTTCTACAGTCACAATACACACTAACACCACTGCACAGTTGCCATCAATACAAATACTGCTCTACACTGACAATATACACTAACATAGCATGACAGTTACAACACACACTAACACTTCTCTGCAGTCACTGTACACATTAACACTGCTTTACAGTCACAATACACATTAACACTGCACTGCAGTTACAATACACATTAACACTGCTCCACCATTACAAACCATATGAACACTTCTCCACAGACACAGTGCACACTAACAGTGCTCTCCACTTACAATACACATGAAAACTGCTATACAGTCACTAGACATAAACACACTCCACTAGTCACTGTACATCCAGCACTGCACCACAGTTGCAATACACACTAACGCTGCTCTACATTTACAATGCAGATGAACTCTGTACTACAGTTAGAACACAGTCTAATACTGATTTACACTTACTTTACACACCAACACTGTTCTACAGTCACTATTCACACTAACACTGCTCTGGCATCGCAGTACACACTATCACTGCTTGACAGTTACATTCGACACTGACTTTGTGCTCCTGTCACAATACACACTAACACTGCTGCACAGTCACTACACACACTAACACTGCACTACAATTGCAATACACACTGACACTGCTCTACAGCCATAATACACACAAACACTGCTCAACAGTTACAATACACACCAAACCTGCACTACAGTTACAATACACACTACCACTGCTTTACACTTACAATACAAATCACGACTGCTCTACAGTCACTATACCTTCTAACGCTGCTGTGTAGTCTCAACATACACTAAGACCTCTTCACAGTCACAATATTCACTTGCATTGCTCTACAGAAACAATACACACTAATTATGCTCTATATCTACAATACACACTAACATTGCTAAACATTCACAATACACACTAACACTGCACCACAGTCACAATAGACACTAACACTGCACCACAGTCACAATAGACACTAATGCTGCTCTACCGCTAAAATACACACTAGCACTGCACTACAGCTACAACATACAATGACGCTGCTTGACAGTTACTGTACACACTGATGCAGCCATATAGTTGCACTCCACACAAGCACTGTACTACAGTCATAATACACAGTAACACTGCACTACAGTTACAATATACAATGACACTGCTTGACAGTTACAATACACACTGACACAGCCGTAAAGTTGTGCTGCACGCTAACACTGGAGCAAAGTCATAACACACAGTAAGACTGCAATAAACTTACAATACTGCACTATGGTTACACGGCACACTAACACTGCTTTACAGTCACAATACACACTAACACTTCTCTATAGTTACAATACACATTAACACTGCTTGACAGGCACAATACACACTTTCATACTACTCTACAGCTGCAATACAACTTAGACTGCTTTACAGCTATGATCCACACTAACAATGCTCTCCAGTTACAATACACACTAAGATCGCTTTACAACCACACTATTCACTAGCACTGCTCTATAGTCACAATACACACTAACACTGCTCTACGTTTAAAATGCACACTGATATTGCTCTAATGTCACAATGCACAGTAACACTGTTCTACAGTTACCCTAAATACAAACACTGCTCTGCACTCACAATATACACTAACACAGCACTGCAGTTACAATACACAATAACACTGCTCCACTGTTACAAATCATATGACCACTGCTCCACAGTCACAATGCACACTAACAGTGCTCTACACTTATAATACACATGAATATTGTTCTACAGTCACTATACCTAAAAACACTGCATTACAGTCACTATACACCATCACACTGCAATGCAGACTAACACAGAACTACAGTTAGAATACAGTCTAATACTGCTTTACACTTACTTTACACACCAATACTGCTCTACAGTCACTATTCACACTAACACTGCTCTGGCATTGTAAAATACACTATCACTGCTTGACAGTTACATTCGACACTAACACTGTTTTACCGTCACAATACACACTGACACTGCCGTATAGTCTACACACACTAACATTGCACTACAATTACAATACACACTGGAACTGCACTACAGTTACAATACACACTACCACTGTTTTACACTTACAATACAAACCATGACTGCTCTACAGTCACTATACCCTCTAACACTGCTGTGTAGTCTCAACACTTTAAACACCAACACTGCTATACAGTCATTTCACACCAACATGACTCTGGCGTCGCAGCACACACTATCACTTCTTGACAGTTGCATTCCACACTAACACTGTGCTACTGTCACAATACAATAGTAACGGTGCCTGACAGTTACAATACACACTCACTCTGCTCAAGAGTCACTATTCACAATAACACTCCTCTACGGTCACACTACACACTATCACTGTTCTACAGTTACATTAGACACCAACACTGCACTACGGAGACAATACGCACTAACACAGCTCTGCACTCTCTATACACACTAACACTGCATTACAATTACAATACACACTAACACTGCTCTACAGGCAGAATACAAATGGACACTGCTCGACAGTTACTACACACACGGAACCTGCACTACAGTTACAGTACACAATACCACTGCTTACGCTTACAATGCAAACAAAGACTGCTCAATAATCACAATACACACTAATACTGCTATAGACTCTCAACACACACTAAGGTGTCTTTACAGTAACAATATTCACTTGCACTTCTCTACAGAAACAATACACACTAATTATGCTCTACATCTATATTAAACATTAACTCTGCTCTACATTCACAATACAAATTAACACTCCAGTGCAGTTAGAATATGCAATCACACTGCTCAACATTCACAATAGACACTAACACTGCCGTACACTTGCACTGCACACTAACATTAGACTGCAGTCACAATACACAGTAACACTGCACTACAGTTACAATACACAATAACACATCTCTACAGTCACAATACACACTAAGATGGCATTGTAGTCACAATATTCATGAGCACTGCTCTACAGTCACAACATGCACAATCATGGCATTATAGTTTCAATGCACAATATCACTGCTTTAGAGTTACAAAATAGACACATAATGCACTCAAGTTACAATACACACAAACTCTTCTCTACAGTCACTATACACACTTATACTACTCTATGGTTACAATACACACAAACACTGCCTTCCATCCTCAATACTCACAAACACCACACGCTAGTTACAATACCCATTAACACTAAGGTTTTGGAGTAGATTTGTAGCTCGGGTTGTGGGTGTTGAGGTTAGTTGGCTCGCCGAGCTGGTTTGTTGTTCCACAGACGTTTCGTTACATCCTCAGTGCAGCCTCTGATGAAGCGTCGGCTGGCTTTTAAACTCTGGGGTCCGTTGCGATGGATTGCCTCACTTCCGGGTTTCCTCCGTAGTGGAATGTATATGGGGTCAAGTTCAATGTGTTTATTAATAGCCTGCTTCGTGGAGTGCCATGCTTCCAGGAATTCTCGTGTTTGTCTCTGCCTAGCCTGTCCCAGGATCTTGGTGTTTCCCAGTCGAAGTCGACATGAACACCAACTGGCTACAAAAAGACACGACCAATACTCACTCATCTCAATCCACATGGACAAGGAGAACCACCACTTCGACTGGGACAACACCAAGATCCAGTCACAATACACAATAACACTTCTCTGCTATAAGAGTACACACTAACAGTGCTCCAGACTCACTATTCACTCTAACACTTCTCTACAGTCACAGTACTCACAAACACTGCTCTACAGTTTCAATACAGGCTAACACTGCACAAAAATTAAAATACACACTGACACTCCTTCTGCACATACAATACAAACCAACACTGCTCTACAGTGCTTGGCAGTTACAACACACTAACATTCCTCAACAGTCGTTATTCACAATAACACTGTTGTCCAGTCACAGTACACACTATCACTGCTTGACCGTTATATTAGACACGAACACTCTGCCACAGTTTAAATACACACTAACACTGCACTACAATTACAATGCACAAAAACACTGCTTTACAGTTAAAATACAGACTAATACTGCGCTACAGTTAGAACTCACACTAACACGACTTGACAGTCACAATACACACTAACACTGCTCTACATCTACAATGCACACTAACACTGCTTAACTGTTAAAATACAGACTAACACTGCACTACAGTTAGAACACAGACTAACACCACTCGACAGTCACAATACACACAAATCCTGCTGACTCTGCTTCCTCAGCAAGCGCTTTTACAATGACTTTCTGATGGGTGAGTTATCACTCCAACGCTAGAAAATCCATCTCACAAACCCACCTCAGAGTTTGGTCATTTATAGGGGCAGCATGGTGGCTCATTGGTTAGCACTGCTGCCTCACAGTACCAGGGACCCGGGTTGGGTTCCACCCTCAGGTGACTGTCTGTGTGGAGTTTGCACATTCTCCCCATGTCTGCGTTGGTTTCCTTTGGGTGCCCCGGTTTCCTCCCACAGTTCAAAGATGTGCAGGCTAGGTGGATTGGTCATACTAAATTGCCCATAGTGTTCAGGGATGTGTAGATTAGGTGGGTTATAGGGGGATGAGTCTGGGTGGGATGCTCCAAGAGTCGGTGTGGACTTGTTGGGCCGAAGGACCTGTTTCCATATGGTAGGGATTCTATGATTCTATGAAATACTGTTCTGCACTTACAATACACAGTAACACAGCTCTACAGTTACAATACACACTTACACTGCTCTTCAGTTACAAGGCACACTAACACTTCTCTACAGACACAATGCACACTAACACTGCTTTACAGTTACATTACAAACCAACACTGCTGCACAGTCACAGTATACACTAACACTGCTTTACAGTCACAAAATGCACGGACACTGCTCTACAGTCATGATGTTGTGGAGTTGCTAATGTTGGACTGTGGTGTACACCTGAATAAGGAGCACAAGTCTGAAAGCTTGTGTTTTCAAATAAACCTGCTTGACTGCAAGCTGGTGTCATGTGATTTTTGATCTACACTCACATACAAATGTAGAAGACAGGAGCAGGAGGAGGCCATTCGGCCTGTCGAGCCTGGTCCACCAATCTTCACAATCTTGGCTGATCGTCCAACTCAATAGCCTAATCTGCTTTATTGCCATAAACTTTGATCCCATTCACCCCAATTGCTACATCTAGTTGCCTCTTGAATACATTCAATGTTTTGGCATCAACTACTTCCTGTGTTAATGAATTCCAGAGGCTCACCACTCTTTGGGTAAAGAAATGTCTCCTCATTTCCGTCCTAAATCGTCAACACCGAATCCTCGTACTGTGACCCCTGGTTCTGGACACAACCACCATCGGGAGCATCCTCCCTACATCTACACTGTTCAGTCTGTTAGAATTTTATAAGTCTCTGTAAGATCCCCCGTCATTCATCTGAACTCCAGTGAAAACAATCCCAACCCAGTCAAACTCTCCTCATACATCAGAACCTCAATCCCTGGAATCAGCCTGATAAATCTTCCCTGAACTCCCTTGAGAGCAAAAGAATTCTTCCTCCGAAGAGGAGAACAAAACTGCATGCAATATTTCAGGTGTGGTCTCACCAAGACCCTGCATAACTGCAACAACACATCCCTGCTCCTGTACTTGAAACCTCTTGCAATGAAGGCCAACATACCATTTGCCTTCTTTACCACTTGCTGCACCTGCATGCCTACCTTCATCAATTGGTACACAAGAACACATTACACACTACAAGGTTTCAAAATACGCACTAACAGTGCTATACAGTCACAACACACACATCAACTCTGCCCTGTAGTCACTATACAGACTAACACTGTTCTGCAGTGACAATACACACAATACACACTAACACTGCACTATAGTCACATTACACATTAACACTGTTCTACAGTCACAATACACACTAACACTAATCTACAGTTACAACACACACTAACACTGCTTTACAGTCATGATACACACTGACGCTGTGTTACATATACTAACAGTGCGCTACAGTCACAATACACACTAATACTGCACTGTAGTCAAAACATACACCAACACTGCTTTACAATTACAATACAAACTAACACTGCAGTACAGTTACAATAAATGCTAGCACCACTCCACAGTCACTATTCACACTAACACTGATCGACAGTCACAGCACACACTATCATTGCCCTGCAGTCATAATACATACTATCACTGCTCTATAGTCACAATACACACTGTCATTGCACTAGAGTTGCAATACAGACTAACAGTGCACAACAGCCATTGTACATACTAACACTGCACGACAGTGAAAATACACACTAACACTGTTCTATAGGCACTATAGGCACTAACACTGCAGTACATTTACAATACACAGTAACAATGCTTACATCATAACACACACTTAACACTGCTGTACAGTTAAAACACAGGCTAACACTGCACTACAGTTAGAACACACACGAACACTGCTTGACAGTCACAATGCACACAAACACTGCTCTACATTTAGAATGCACACCAGCACTGCTGTACATTTACAATACACACTAATACAGCTTGATGGTCACAATGCACACAAATACTGGTCTGCACTTACAATACACAGTAACACAGCTCTACAGTTACAATACACACTTATACTGCTCTACAGCTATAATGCACATTAAGACTACTCTACAGTCACAATACACACTAACACTCGTTTTACTGTTACATTACAAACCAAAGCTGCTCTACAGTCACAATACACCCTAACACTGCTTTACAGTCACAAAATGCACTGACACTGCTCTGCAGTCACGATGTTCTGGAGTTGCCGGTGTTGGACTGCGGTGTACACTTGATGAAGCTGCATGAGTCTGAAAGTTTAGTTTTTTCAAATAAACCTGCTGGACTTTAAGCTGGTGTCATGTGATTTTTGATCCACACTCACATAGAAATGTAGAAGATAGGAGCAGGAGGAGGCCGTTTGGTCCATTGAGCATTAACACAGCTCTACAGTCACAATACAGACTAACAGTGCTTGACAGTTACAATGCACACTAACACTGCTTGACAGTTACAAGACACACTAACACTGCACTACAGTCAAAGAAGACACTAACACTGCTCTACAGTAATATTACACACTAACATTGCACTACAATTCCAATATACACTAACATTGATCAACAGTTATAATAAAAGCCAACACCGCACTACCATTAGAATACACAATAACATTGCTTTCCACTTACAATACACACTGACAATGCTGTATAATGACAATGCACATAAAAACTGCTTTTCACTCATCATGTTCACTAGCACTGCTCTATTGTCACAATAGAAGCGAAAACTGCTTTTAAGTCACGATACACAATTAACACTGTTCTACAGTTACAATCCATACAAACACTGCTCTACAATCTCAAAACACACTAACACTGCACTACAGTTACAATACACACTAACACTGCACTACGGCCAGAATGGATACTAACACTGATTTACAGTTACCATACACACTACACTGCACCACAGTCACAACACACAGTAACACTTCTCTACAATCACTATACACACTAACACTGTACTACAGGTACAAAACTGCTATACAGTCACAATGTACACTAACACTGCTTGACAGTTACAATATACACTAACACTGCTTGACAGTTACACTACACATTAACACTGGTCTATTGTCGCAATTCACACTAACACTGCACTATCATCAAAGTGGACACTAACACTGCTCTACACTCACAATACATACTAGCACTGCTCTACAGTCATTGTTCACATGAACACTGCTGTACAGTCACAGTACACACTGGAGCTGTTCTACAGTTGCATTACACACAGTTACAGTGCACCCTAACACTACGCTACAGTCTCTATAAACACTAACACTGCACTACAGTTACAATACACACTATCACTGCCTGACATCTACAATACACACTGAAACTGCTCTACAGCCACAATTCACATGAACACAGCTCTACAGTCCCAACACACACTAACACTGCACTATAATCACAACACACACTAACACTTCACTACAGTCACAATATACACAAACACTGCTAAACAATCACAATACAAACTAAGACTGTACAGAAGTTACAATGCACATTAACACTGCACTACAGCCAGAATATACACTAACACTGGTTTACAGATACCATACACATTAACACTGCTCTACTGTTACAATACTGCCTAACTGCACTACAGTTACAATATACACTATCACTGCTTTACACCTACATTACACACTAACACTGCTCTACAGTCATAATACACACACAGACTGCTTTGTAGTCACCATAATCATTAGCACCACTCTGCAGCCACAATTCACACAAACACTGCTCTACAGTCACAATACACACTAACCCTGCACTACATTCACAATACACAATCACACTGTTCTACAGTCACAATAGCACAACCCTGCTCAACAGTTTCAATACACACTAACACTGTACGACAGTTACAATAAACACTGACACTGCTCTAAAGTCACATTTCATACTAACACTGCTCTACAGTCACAGTACATATTTTCACTGCTCCACATTTACATTACACAGTAACACTGCACTGCAGTTAGATTACACACTCATGCTGCTTTTCACATACAATACTCACTAACACCACTCTACATTCACAATACACAATAACACTGCTCTACAGGTACATTCCACACAAACACTGCTCCGCAGTCACTATACACACTGGCATGGCTCTATTGTCACTATAAACACTAACACTGCTCAACAGTTGCAATTCATATTAACACTACACTACAGTTAGAATACATACTATCACTGCTTTACACTACAATACACACTAACACTGGTCTACAGTCACAACACACACAAAGACTGCTTTACAGTCACAATATTCATCAGCACTGCTCTACAGTCACAATTCACATGAACACTGCTCTACAGATACAATACACACTATCACTGCACCACTGTCATAGAACATAGAACAGTACAGCACAGTACAAGCCCTTTGGCCCACGATGTTGTGCCAAACCTTTACCCTAAACCTAAGGTCTATCTAACCTCCCCACCCCCCATCTTATACTATCATCCATATGCCTATCTTATAGCTGCTTAAATGCCCTTAATGACGCCAACTCCACTACCCTCTCCGGCAATGCATTCCACGTCACTACCACTCTCTGAGTAAAGAACCTACCTCTGACGTCTCCCCTATATCTACCTCCACTCACTTTAAAACTATGCCCCCTCGCAATAGCTACCTCCACCCTAGGAAAAAGTCTCTGGCTGTCTACTCTATCTATACCTCTGATCATTTTGTACACCTCTGTCAAGTCACTTCTCATCCTTCATCGTTCTAAAGAGAAAAACCCTAGCTCTCTAAACCTTTCCTTGTAAGACCTTCCCTCCATTTCAGGCAACATCCTGGTAAATCTCCTCTGCACATTTTCCACAATACTATGTCACAATATCATTCAATGTCATAATACATAGTCACACTGTTCTGCAGTACAATGGCACAATGCTGATCGAGAATTACAATACATTACACACTAGCACAGCACTAGAGCCATATTAGACACTAACACTGGTTTGCAGTTACCATATACACTAACACTGCGCTACAGTCACAGTACACACTAACACTGCACTACATTTATAATACACATTAACACTGCAGTCCAGCCAGAATATACACTAACACTGGTTTACAGCTATCATACACAGTAACACTGGTCTACAGTTACATTAACCAACATTGTTCTGCAGTCACAATACACATTAACTGTGCACAACCGTTACATTACACATTAATACTGCACTACAGTCACAGTAGACACTAACACTGCTCTATAGTCGCAATGCGCACTACCACTGCTCTGCTGTTACAATACTGCCTGACTGTAGTACACATTATGACTGCTTTACACCTACAATACTGGTTTACAGATAACATACACACTAACACTGCACTACAGTCAGAATAGTCGCTAACACTGCTCTACAGTTACAATACACTCTATCACTGCTCTACAGTCACAATACACACTAACAGCGCATTGCAGTCACAATACACACTAACACTGCACTACAGATACAATTCACAATTACACTGCACTACAGTCACAATAAAGAAGAACACTGTTCTGTAGTCACAATCCACACGAACACTGCTCTACAGTCCCTCGACACACTGACATGGCTCTATCATCACTATAAACACGAACACTGCTCTACAGTTGCAATTCACATTAACATTGCTCTGCAGTCACAATACATACTAACACTGATTTACAGTTATAATACACACTGACAGAGCTCCACAGTCACAATACACACCAACACAGATCGACAGTTCTAAAACAGTCTGAAATTGCAGTACCATTAGAATACACACTAACACTGCTTTACACTTACAGTACTCACTGACACTGCTGTATAATCACAGTACAAACTAACACTGCTTTCTAATCACTGTCCTGCAGTCACAATACACTCTAACTGTTGTAGAGTTACAATACACAATTACACAGCACCACAATTACACCACACACTAACACTGGTCTATATTCACAATGCACACTAAAACTGCACTACCATCAAAGCGGACAATTTCACTGCTCTCCACTCACAATTTATACTAGCACTGCTCTACAGTCATTATTCACACTAACTCTGCTCTATAGTAACACTAAACACTAACACTGCTCTACAATTCCAATAAATAGGAACATTGCTCAACATTTACAATACAGACCAACACTACACTACCGTTAGAATACACAGTAACACTGCTTCCACTTAAATTGCACACTAACACTGCTGTATGATGACAATACAAAATAAGACTGCTTTTCAGACATAATATTCACGGCACTGCTCTATTGTCACAATACAACCTAACACTGCACTACCATCACAATACACAATTAACACTGTTCTACAGCTTCAATTCATACAAAACACTGCTCAACAGTCTTTATGCACACTATTACTGCACTACAGTTACTATACACAGTGACACTGCACTACAGCCAGAAAGGACACTATCACTGGTTTAAAGTTCCCATACACACTAACACTGCACTACAGTCACAATACACATTAACACTTCTATGCTATCACTTTGCACACTTACACTGCATTACAGGTACAACACAGACTAACACTGCTCTACAGTTGCAATGCACACTAACACTGCTCCACCTGCATAATAAACATAAGTGCTGCTGTAGGTCACAATTCACTCTAATGCTGCTCTACAGTCACACTAACACTGCTTTACAATCACAACCCACTTAAACACTGCCCGACAGTTACAATAAACACTGAAACTACGCTACAGTCACAATGTGCACTAACACTGCTGACAGTAACAATACACACTAAGACTGCCTGTCAGTTACAATATGCGCAAACACACAGTCAAAGAATACACTAATACTGCTCTACAGTATCATTACACAGTAGCATGGCACTACAGCCAGAATAGACACTCACACTAGTTTGCAGTTACCAAACACACTAACACTGCACAACAGTCACAATACACACTAACACTGTACCACAGTTACAATACACACTAACACTGAACTACAGCCAGAATATATACTAACACTAGCTTACAGTTACCATACACTCTAACACTGCTCTACAGGCACAACACAAACCAACACTTCTCTACAGTCACGATACACATTAACAGTGCACAACAGTTACATTACAGATTAAAGCTGCCCTACAGTCTCAATAGAAACCAACATTGCTCCACAGCCGCAATGCACACTAACACTGCTCTACTGTTACAAAACTGCCTAAAACTGCACAGCAGTTAGAATACACACAACCACTGCTTTACACCTACAATACGCACTAACACTGCTTTACAGTCACAATAAACACAAAGACTGCTTCACAGTCATAATATTCATTAGCACTGCTCTACAGCCACAATTCACATGAACACTGCTCTACAGTTACAATACACACTAACACTGCTCTACTGTTACAATACACACTAACACTGCTCTACAATCACTTTTCACACTAATACTGCTCTACAGTTACTTTACGCATGAACACTGCATTACAGTTACAATACACACTAACACTGTTCTACAGTCTCTATACACCCCAACACTGCACTACCAATTACTATGCACACTAACACTGCTCTACATCACCTTACACTCTTATACTGCTCTACAGCCACAATACACACTAAGGCTGCTTTATAGTCACAATATTCTCAAGCACTGCTCTACATTCTTAGTACTCACCAACACTGCACTACAGTTACCATACACAATTACACTGCACTACAGTTACAATGCACACTAACACTGTTCTACATTCTCTAAACACACCAACAATGCACTACAATTACTATGCACACTAACACTGCTCTACAGTTATAGTTCAGAGTAACACTGCACTATATTTAGAATATCCACTAACAGTGGCCTGTAATCACAATATTCTCCAGCACTGCCCAAATGTTACAGTACACACTAATACTGCACTACACTTACAATACACATTTGCACTGCACTACAGTTACAATACACACTGAGACTGCTCTACAGTTGCACTACACAATAACACTGCTGTACAGTCACAATGCACACGAACACTGCTCTATCATCACAATACTCAGTAACACTGCTGTATATTCACAATATTCACAAACACCTTTTTTTACCATCACAATACACCCTAACACTGCTCTAAAGTCGCAATACACACTAACACTGCTTTACAGTCACAACACACTGTAACACTACACAACAGTTACAATACAGACTAACACTTCTCTACAGTCACTATAGATGCTAACACTGCTCTGCAGTTTCAATTCACACTTAAGCCTGCTTTATCATTCAGTTTCACACTTAGACTGCTTTACAGTCATGCTATGCACTAACACTGTTTTACAGTCACAATACACACTAACACTAGTCTATAGCCACAATGCACTCTAACACTACACTACCATCAAAGTAGACACTAACAGTGGTCTACACTCACAATACACACTGACACAGTTCGACAGTCACAATGCACAATAACATGGCTCAACAGTCACTTCTAAGTCTAACACTGTTCAACGGTTACGTTACGTACTAACACTACTCTACAATTGCAATGCACACTAACATTGTTCTACCCTCATAATGAACACTGGTCTACAGTCTCTGTGGACACCAACACTGTACTGCCAATTACCATGCACACTAACACTGCTCTACATTCACCTTACACACTAACACTACTCTACGTGACAATACACACCATGACTGCTCTACAGTCACAATACTCACTAACACTAATCTAAGGTTGCATTACACACTAACATTGCTCTACAGTTACAGTGCACACTAACACTTTTTGACTCTTATAATAAACATGGACACTGCTGTATAGTTACAGTTCACTCTAACCTGGCTCTATAGTTACAATACGCAACACACTTTAAGACTGCTCGACAGTTACAATAAACATTGACACTGCACTACAGTCACAATGTACACTAATACTGCTGACAGTAACAATGCACACTAAGGCTGCTTGACAGTTACAATGCACACTAACGCAGCACTAGAATCAAATAACACACTAACACTGCTCTACTGTCATTTTTCACACTAACCCTGCTCTAGAGTAACATGACACACTAGCACTGCACTAGACCCAGAATAGACATCAACACTGGCTTGCAGTTACCATTCACACTAACACTGCACTAAAGTCACAATACACACTTACACTGCACTACAGTTATCATACACAATAACACTTCACTACAGACAGAATAGACACGAACACTGGTTTGTGTTTACCATATACACTAACACTGCTCTATAGTCGCAATGCACACTTACACTGCTCTACTGTTACAGTACTGCCTAACTGCACTACAGGTACAAAACACACTATCATTGCTTTACACCTACACTACACACTAACACTGCTCTACAGTCACAGTACACACAAAGACTGCTTTACAGTCACAATAATCATTAGCATTGCTCTACAGCCACAGTACACACTAACACTGCTCTACAGTTACAATACACACTAACACTGCTCTACAGCTACAGTTCACAATTGTACTGCATTACAGTCACAATAGACATGAACACAGCTCTGTAGTCACAATACACACCAACACTTTTCTACAGTCACAATGGCACAATGTTTCTTGATACTTACAATACACACTAACGCTGTAAGGCAGCTACAATAAACACTGACACTGCTCTATAGTCACAATTTACACTAACACTGCTCTACAGTCACGCTACATGCTATCACTTCTCCACAGTTACGTTACACAGTAACAGTGCACTGCAGTTGCAGCACACGCTAACACTAACTTACAGTCACAGTACACAATAACACTACTCAGCAGGTAAAATCCACATGAACACTGCTCCACAGTTACTAGTCACAATGACATGGCTCTGTTATCACTATAAACACTAACTCTATTCCACAGTTGTAATACATATAAACACTGCTCCACAGTCACAATGCACAACAACACTACTGGACAGTTCGAAAACAGTCTGATACTGCACTACCATTAGAATACACATTAATACGGTTTTTCAATTACAGCACACACTATCACTGCTCTATAAACGCAGTACGCACTAACACTGCTTTATAGTCACAATATTCACTTGCACTGTTCTACAGTTACAATACACAATTACACTATATCACAGTTACAATACACACTAATACTGCTCTAAAGTTACACTACTCGTCAACATTGCACTACAGTTACAATACACAATTACACTGCACCACAGTTACAATACACACTAACACTGCTCTACAGTTACAATACACACCAACACTGGTCTATAGTCACAATGCACACTAACATAGCACTACCATCAAAGTGGACACTGACACTGCTCTAAACTCACAATACATATTAGCACCACTCTACAGTCATTATTCACACTAACACTGCTCTACAGTCACAGTACACACAAAGGCTGCTTTACAGTCACAATATTCATTGGCACTGCTCTACAGCCACAATTCACATGAACAATGCTCTGCAGTCACAATACACACTAACAGTGCACTACAGTCAAAGAAGACACTAACACTGCTCTACAATCATTATTCAAACTAACACTGCTCTAAAGTTAAATTACATATTAACACCGCACTACAGTCACAATAGACACTAACATGGCTCTACAGTCACAATATACATTAACATTGTTCCACTGTTGCAATACTGCCTAACACTTCAGTACATTTAGAACACACACTATCACTGATTCATACCTATAATACACACTAACACTGTTCTACAGTCACAATACATACAAAGACTGCTTTACATCACAATATTCATTAGCACTGCTCTACAGCCACAATTCACACAAACACTACTGTACAGTCACAAAACACACAAATGCTGTTCTACAGTTACAATGTACACTATGGCTGCTCTACAGTCACAATACATGCTAACAGTGCTTTACAGTTACAATTCACTCCATCACTGCTCTACATACACCATACACACTACCACTGCCCTACAGGTACAATTCACAACTGCACTGCACTACAGTCACAATAAATATGAACACAGATCTGTAGTCACAATACATACTAACACTGTTCTACTGTCACAATGGCACAATGCAGCTTGCCAGTTACAATACACACTAACACAGTACGGCCGTTACAATAAACACTGACACTGCTCTACAGTCACAAATCATACTAACACTGCTCTACAGTCACAGTACATGCTATCACCTCTCTACAGTTATCTTACACAGTAACAGTGCACTGCAGTTACAGTACACACTAACACTGCTTTACACTTACAGGACTCACTAACACTGCTGTATAATCACAATGCACACTAATACTGCTTCATAATCACAATATTCACGAGCACTGTTCAAAATTCACAATACACACACTAACCCTGCACCACAGTTACAATACACAATAATACTGCACTACAGTTATGATACACAATTACACTGAACCACACTCACAATGCGCCCTAACACTGCTTCACAGTTACACTACACACTAACACTGGTCTACAGTCACAATACGCATAGCACTACCATCAAAATGGACACTAATACTTCTGTACACTCACTATACATACTAGCACTGCTTTACAGTCATTATTCGCACTAACACTGCTCTACAGTCACAATATACACTAACATTGCACTAAAATTACCATGCATAATGACACTGTACTACAGTCACAATGTATGCTAACTGTAGTGCAGTGTTAATGTGAATTGCAACTGTCAAGCAGTGTTTGTGTTTTTAATGATGATAGAGCCATGTCAGTGTG
>NW_025966653.1:0-27469 GCF_021869965.1 Rhincodon typus
AACAATTTAAATTCACAAATTACCTTTAAATTCACAAATTACCTTTATTGAATTTTGGAAAACAGTGAATATCTACAAAAGAAAGTATTTTTTGCAAAAACAATATAAAGTCCCACCTGAAATCTTGGGTAAAATCGCCAGTATCTTACCTGCAAAACAGCAACTTATTTCAGAAATATAGCATTTCACTGGGCATGTAACTGTCACAACCTAAACATCTGTCCACACAACTGCTATATACATTGATCCACTCATGAAGGTTAGTCCAGTTATGTTAACTTTCACAAAAGCTAGAAAACTTAGGATTAAGCTAAAGCTAATGGTACATGATTCACAAAGCGGAGTGTTATCACAATATTCTGCACAACTAAATTTCTTTCAGGATCAGAATAATTGGTCTTATATACAAAAATATATATTTTTAAACATTTTAAAAAGGTGCTCAACAAGTCTTCGTTTTATCAGTGTTCTTGCGGCCATTATGTACCAGTACCCACTGTCCATATGGGCTTCCTTTCCGCTTGTGTTCAGGAGACTCTCTAGAAGTGTTTGCTGTTTTTTGATTCAATGGTTTTGCCACTGTATTCTGCAAAAGAATAAACATATTTGTAGTAGTTGCCAAAAGCAACTAGAACTGCAAAAATTTAGCTTAGCATTACAGATATTGACTGAATAATAATTTAAATTCACAAGGGCATGAGTATGCCAGCATTATTTCAGGTCAATTGTAACCTGAATTGGATTGTAGGTTAAGAGATAACAAGGTGTAGAGCTGGATGAACACAGCAGGCCAAGCAGCATCAGAGGAGCAGGGAAGCTGACCCTTCTTGAGAAGGGTCTAGGCCCGAAATGTCAGCCTTCCTCCTCCTCTGATGCTGCTTGGCCTGCTGTGTTCATCCAGCTCTACACACCTTGTTATCTCAGATTCTCCAGCATCTGCAGTTCCTACTATCTTTGGATTGTAGGTTGGTATTTCAGCAAGTTATATATTATGTCACAGTAGCAAGCATGGTACAAGTTTGAAGCCATCTCAACAAGGCAGTTTTGCATCAACGTTAGTTGATCAGTCACACTATAATGTACTAATGCATAATCAAAAATGTTCACAGGATGGAAACCAATAAAAAAACTGGTAAACAAAGCAGCAGATAGCACGCTAGTGTAACATCAAAGCAGGAAGAACAGCTACAGACTGTACTTGGCAAGGTGCTGCAAACTTCAGCTATACACATTTCCTTTGGCAAGAATTTACAAACACTAAATTTAAAGGATGGCCAAGAGGGAAATAATGCAGTAAACATTTTATCATCTATTACTTACTTTAACACTGAAAGCTATCCAGTGGTTTGTTTCAATTCTTGAAGAGGCACTGGTTAATTTCTGAAGTGGTTCATCATCTTCAGCTTCTTTTTTGTATTCCTGCACAAAAATACAGAAAATCTACAGGTTAATCTTAAATGTGGCCAACATATTATACTTTGACCCACATCAGGCAGTCCCTTCTGAATGAAGCATTTTTAGCACTGGTTGGACAGATCCAACATTAAAGCATTGGGTTTTGAGTAATAAATGACACTACTGTTCTACCTGATGTGGTAGAATTTGCAGTAAAGTTGCTACTGTTGCTTCTGGCTTGACACTCGTTCTGTAAGATTTCACCAAAACAATTAACAGTATAGAGGGCATCAAACCTTAAATCATGCTGACCCAAGGTTACAAGAATGAGACTTAGAATGATAAAAATTCCAAAATATCTGATCCACTGATCAAACTGAATAGGTATTGACTACCTTCAATATAATCAATGGGTCAGATCAATGTGAATTCCCAATGAATGTTTGTCATTTCAATGACAACTTCAACTTCAGAGCTCAAAATGCTTCTGAGCATTTTCAATAACATGTTAATCTCTACTACAAATGTAGAACTGTATGCAGCTGTTGATAAGGTATATTTTCTAGGCTATAAAAGCCAATAAACTTATCTTCAAAAACTGTTGGTCTCTTCTTCGGCAAAGATCTGATATTCAAAACTTCCTGGAACACAGTGAATAAGTTATGAGGACAAGAAAATCCTAGAGCAAAGCTGTAAAGCATGATCAATACTGACTCCAAAAGCAGCATCTAGTAAAGCGTCAGGAGGAAGTGAATTTGCAATATGATTTCTCACATTACAAAGAAAGTCAAAGTATAATATTGATCAACTTGAGACATTGCAATGCACAAAGGAACTGACGCAAACACATTAGTCCTGATTTGGAAAATTTAATACTTTTAACTCTGATCTAGTCCATAGGGATTAGTTTGTGAAGTAAATTCTGTCGGGTAAAGAATTATAGCATAAAGCATTGTAGAGTCATATTGTTTTGCACTCCTCCACCAAGTGAGCGCCAAATGCTTTTGGACCCAGTATCAGACCAAGCACTCCAAGGTCAAGTGCAACATGGACACATTGAAACTGAAGTCCCCTCCTCACTACATCGCCATCTCAACCATGAAAGAACACTGACAACTCAAAACCTTTCCACTTTCATCAGATTACATGTTGCCAAAATTAAATTGTCAATCTAGTATAAAACTGTGGGCACAGACCTGCTCAGAACAAGGAGACAGGCAATCCTAATCCCCTTAAAAGACAGACTGTCTGGGCTCCATTTGAACATAGCCACAATGATGCCAACATTTTGAAACAAACTTCATCTGCTGGAGAATATTTTGGTATTCGAGGTTACTTGGGTGACTTGAACCATTGATAATAGTGCACAACATCTTAAATTATCTGGGCATCCATTGCAAATACACTGCAAATCTATTTTAAATTAAACTGGGCTTTATTGATTTGGTATATATTTATGGAATACTCAACACTTGAGATTCTATTACAGTACTTAAACAAAATCAGGCATTTCTTTAATATTTCCCAGGAATCAAAATACCTTTGATAAGGTACCACTCAGTTAGGCTTGTAACAAAGGCCAGGGAGCAGGTGGAATCATGAAATAAACTGGTGGATGAATAGAAAATTGGCTAAAAATAGAAAACAAGAGTAAGAAAAAAACTGTATTATTCAGGTTACACCACAGCAGAAAAAGGTGATGCTCCACAAAAGATGGGTCCATTATTATTCATAACAAACAATGTACTTGAGAAAGTAAATATTGAAATTTGGGATAATTCCAAACTGGAGGGCATAAACAGGAAGAATGCTAAATATATGGATACATCAGAAAACTTGTAAACTGCACAAATAAGTGGCAAAAGAGGAGCTGTACACTGATATTAAAAAACCCATCACCTTAGAAAATAAGAAATTGAATAGGGTAGAAGCCTAAACAGATCTAGAGATACAGGTGAGCAATCGAAAGCAGCCATGCATATCAGTAAAACAATTAAAATGCTGGGATCAATTTCTAAAGGTACATAATTGAAAGTAATGAAGTAACGTTAAGTTTGTACAGGATCCCGTTCAGGCCACATGAGGGACAGTATGGTGTACCATCTGAGACCCTACACGATAAAAGGACACAAACTGAAGTGTGAAAGATATATTCAAGAATGGTGCAAGAAAGATTTAAGGATTTTATTTTTAGAAGAAAAGTGACTTTATAAAAGGTTTTTAAAACAATGAAAAGCTTGGACAGGATAGAGGGCATTTTTGCTTGTGAATGAATGCATTCAATAGAAAAAGGAGAGATCTTGTATGGCAGTGTGTCTAGAATGTGGAAATTATTACAAGTGGTCAACCTCAAACAGATTCCAAAAATAAACTAGATGAGTACATAAGAAAAAAGGGAACATAAGATTATGTTGAAAGGCAGACATGAGGTAAATAGAACTGCAGAAGACTCGTGGACTATGAACAACCACAGACTATTTGGGGAGAATCACCATTTCTGCGCTTTGTATTCTATGTAGTTAGTTACATTTCCGTTAAAAAAAATTCTGACAATATTTCTAAACAATAATGATTCTGAAAATACTGGTCGTGAAGAAATGATGCACCTGCTGATATCACCATCAACATACTGGACTAAATACCATGGACGTCAGAATAATGATACATCAGGAAAAATTTCCTTTTATAAGAGGCAATACAATATATTAAAGAACAACATACTGTGCTGCCTTGTCTTCTTAGTGGCAAGACAGAGACCTAGCTTACCACATTTTCCTTAGTTGCCCATTTGACCATACTTCTGGCTTGACAGATCACGAAGCTCCTTGACCCAATAAACAAAAAACAGGAGGAGCAGTAAAAGTAGTTTATGTACACTGGTTTATCCTTCCACATATTAATGGTGGGCAGGTAACTAATTATAGGGTTACCCAGGAGCAGAGCCAAATAGCTCATCTCTTAGTCACAGGAAATGTAACAAAAACTAATGTTTAAAGTTTTTGAGAAGATTTGTAGCTCGTGTTGTGCATGAGATTGTAGACTTGCTCACCGAACCGGTGTGTTTGACTGCAGATGTTTCGTCACCTTGCAAGGTAACATCGTCAGTGTGCCTCTGCTGAAGCATTCATGTTCAATCTTGCTTGTTACCTACATGCTTGATTTGCTTGAGTGGTTGGCATCACTTCTGGTTTTGTTTTTCAGTGATTTGTATAGCAGGTCCAGTTCAATGTGTTTGTTGATGGAGTTCCAGTTGGAATTCCAGTCCTTCAGGAGTTCCCTGGCATGTCTGTTTGGCTTGTGTTATTAAGGATGTGTTGTCCTAGTTGAATTGTGTCATTCTTTGTCCATGTATACAGAGACTAGTGAGAACTGCTCATGTCTCTTGGTGGCTAGTTGGTGTTCATGTATCTTTACAGCCAATTTTCTCACAGTTTGGCCTATGCAATGTTTCTCACAATCCTCGCTTGGTATTTTGTATATTACGTTGGTTTTACTGGTTGTGGGTATGGGATCCTTTATGTTCATCAGTAGCTGTTGTAGGGTGGTTGTTGGTTTGTGCACTACTGATACCGAGGGGTCTCAGTAGTCTTGTGGTCACCTGATATGGCTCCGACGTATGGTAGGGTGACTAGTGTTTCTGGCCATGTTGAGTCTTTTGTGGTGTTGTGAAGGTAACGGCAGATTGTGATATACAAACCACTGAAAAACAAAATCGGAACGATGTCAACCACCCCAGCAGACCAAAACATATAAACAAGTGGGACAGAACAGCAACACTTCACTGGAGGCACACTGACAATGTTACCTCGCAGGGTGACGAAACGTCTGCAATCAAACAGCAGCTCAGCGAGCAAGTCTACAACCTCAAAAACTAATGTACTAACAATACACAAAAATCCTAAGCAACTTTCCCACTTAATATTTGGTAGTGGTGATATGATGCCCCGGTTTCATTTATAACATGGAATATCTGAAAGCCAATTGTCCTTTAATCATTTTATACTGGCCTAGCTGCCCCCAAACACTGCACACACGCAGATACAAAGATACCACCTCATATCTTCAAGAAGTGCAGTCCATTTCAAGGCTTCTATAAAACAGAAATAAATCAAGTCACGCAAACCAACTTTAGTTTTTATATATGGGAAATGTTTGAATGACGTTGACAAGCTACAGACTTTAATGATTACTGTACATTACAAAAAGGTACACAAAGTACTAATTAGCTATAAAACCGTTGGGAAACCTGAAGTCACAAAGCACAATGCAAGTGTAAATTGTTTCTTTTCCATACAGCATGGTATAATTTCTGCTTTTGCTTTTTAAGAATAGCTCACGTGGCAATTTCTTGCACAGTTGTGTGAATAAAAGTGGTCTCTTTATCAAGCAGTAATTTAGATATTAAACCATTGCAACAATGGTTGAGTTGAAAAGGGTTACAACCCACAATGTATTCCATCTCACCGCAGGAACATCAATCGGCAAGAATGTCACAACGTGGGTAAATTGACAACAGCCACTTTAAAAAGATCAATTCATTGTACAAGTGAGAACTGCTCAAATAACTATATAGAAAACACTTGCTTTGACACAGGCATGCAGTTAAAACAATTTATTAAACATAAATAGTCTACCACTCACCTTTCTGGTCAGTGCTTTCACTGCATTGCTGTTAGTTTTCATTTCAAAAAGTCTCTCATTGTTGAGAGGACTGGCAGGCCTCAAACTAGGAGGCAAGCAGATGCTACCCTTTCCCAATAATTTATCAGCATTTGCCTTTGCTATTTCAAGTAGCTTCTGTTTATCTGAAACAAAAAAAAATATATTTTAGGCTGCAATTCTTCAAGCTTTTGAAAACTTAACTTGGATTAAACACAGTGCTGACAGGCAATAACAGTACCAAATCACAACAGATACAATTTAAAAGAACTGAAAACAGCACTGACATTTGAGGTAGTATTCATAAATATTGCTGCTACATCCCCAGACCAACTGACTGCCCTGAAGATATTAAACACCTTCCTGCGTTTGGCTAACACAGCACACAATGAGCAGTCAGAGGCCCCGCAACTAAGTACAATACCAGATCACGTAGATTACCTAGGACTCAAAAACAATTGGCCAAGGTCTTTATTTTATTAGAGATGTCACGTGACCGAGTGCCATTTCTCCCAAATTCTGAAAGGCAGAATAAACACTGTAGTGTTGTTTAGAAATCAACAAACAGTACATTGTTTTGCAACAGCCATGCTGCAATATTTGCGAATTTGCCAAACAAACCAATCCTGTTCCAACATCCACTGCCATTAGCTAATGGACCAATCTAATGCTATTTAACTTCAATAGTACCCTGCAAATTCAAACGTTTGCACGTTATGGCATTTATAAATTGCTCTCGTTTCGTAGGATTTGTCGGTATTTTAGGAGACCCACTTTTTAGAGATACTGTGACCAGATTATTATATTCCCATTCTTCTGAAAACATGCTGCACCTGTTCAAAAAAGTCAACTACCTTTTTGTGTTAAGTGGAAAGATCTGTCCCTCGATCTGCTTCGGCTCCTTTGGTGGGATCGTGGTCGTGTTCTGTATGCAAAGCCATAGCAACCACTCCGGAATCTGGATGGGGACCGAGACCACGATCTGGACCTGGACCTTCTGTACCTCAAGCTGGATCTTGGTCTTCGGTATGACCTAGAATATCTGGATCTAGACCTGTATCTTTGCGGTGACCGGTAAGACATTCGACATCTGGATCTTCGGTAACAAGACCGTGACCAGCTTCTAGACCGGGACCTTGAACAGGTTCGTCTTGATCTTCTGTAGTTCCTCTTCCGTGATACATATCTGCCTCTTGAAGAGAAAGAGACATCATCTGAACTTGAACCGTACCGCTCTAAAGATAACATTGAGCTCGATCGGGAGCTTGCTGATGATGCTGAACTTGACTGCGACCTTTCTGAGGATGATACTGATATCGAACGGGAAAGACCAGATGATGACATTGAACTTGACCGGGAGCTGCCTGTAGAGCATGCAGAACTTGATCGGGAGCTGCCTGAAGATGACACTGAACCAGATCGGGAACTGCTTGAAGAGGATACAGAACTCGATCTGGAGTCTTTAGACCTCTTGATAGCAACCATTCTGGAACGGGACATTCTCTGATTCTTTTCCGTTCCCTGGCAAGGAGAAATAAGTCTCAATTCATCCACAGCAAATGTATTTTCAGTTTTCGGTTCTTGGGCATTGCATCCATCAGATTCACAATCCATCTCAATGTCCTTCTCCATCACCTGCTCAGTTTTTGAATTCGATTTAAGAACATTATCACACACTTGTTGTAAATTCTGTTTACCTAATGGATCAATAAACACATTAGAATGAAGTAAACAAACTTTTTGCTAATCATATTGAACACAATTACACAAGAATAAAATCTAGTACATGGTGGAATAAATCAATTTCATGCGTTGCTATTTTCCATTTTATTAAGATCAAACTTAAGGGTCTAGTATTAATTACTGTAGCAAAGCACATAATTAAGAAGGTAGTTGTTCAGTACACCACAACTATGCTAGTGCTTTAAAAGAGGCACGGTGGCTCAGTGGTTAGCACTGCTGCCTCTCAGCGCCAGGGACCCAGGTTTGATTCCACAAACCGTCTGTGTGAAGTTTGCACATTCTCCGTGCCTGCGTGGGTTTCCTCCCATGGTCCGAAGATGTGCAGGTTAGGTGGACTGGCTATGCTAAATTACCCAGTGTTCAGGGATGTGTAGATTAGGTGGGTTATAGCGGGATGGATCTGGGTGGGATGCTCGGAGGGTCGGTGTGGACTTGTTGGGTCGAAGAGCCTGTTTCCACACTGTAGGGATTCTATAATTCAACTCTATTTCCTGACTTTCTCCATTGCTACGCACCTTTTCTCCCTCAAATTTAAAGACTGCATATATCAAATTATTTGCTGAAATTTTCTATGAAATCTATTTCCACCAGTCAGATAGGGTTTACAGATCATAATTCTGTTCTCCAATTACTGGCCTACGTGCCACGGGAAACATCTCTTCACTGCCCACGGAACTTGCCAATCTTCTCGGGCGTCATTATTGTAAATCTATGCTGTACCCTCCTCAACCCATTTTAAATCTCTGCCGTACCTTCCCCAACCCATCGTAATCCTTCCAGAAGCTGTATACAAGTTTCATATGTTGCGATTCAACTTTAAACTACATTTTCCTTCTAAGTTTGGAAGTTAAAACTTCAGTATAAAATTAAAGAAATTTTAAAATTTTAAACTCAGTGTAGATAACAATAACATTTTCAATTTTAGTCTTCTCCATTAAGGGCAGAAAATTTATCTGATGGGACAGTTTCAACATGTGATCATTTAAAAAGCAACATCCAATGTTTTTCCACCTCAATTTTTGGTGACTGAAGTCACCCAGAGGCAATCACCAGTGTTTTAGATGAACAATGAAATCCCACTTTTTAATATATTCTTCTTGCCAGTTGTGCATTTTAAAGTGGGCAAGTGTTTTTAACAGGTACTGCATATTTTGGTGATATGTTATGTCACTACACCAAAACATTGCCCAGGTGATTCACAGGTGCATTTATCTAGAACAAAGAAAATTACAGCACAGAACAGGCCCTTCGGCCCTCCAAGCCTGCACCGATCCAGATCCTCTATCTAAACCTGTCGCCTGTTTTCCAAGGATAGTATCCCACTATTCCCTGCCCATTTATGTATCTGTCTAGATACATCTTAAATGACACTATCATGCCCACCTCTACCGGCAACGCGTTCCAGGCACCCACCACCCTCTGCATAAAGAGCTTTCCATGCATATCTCCCTTAAACCTTTCCCCTCTCACCTTGAAGTTGTGACCCCTAGTAATCGAGTCCCCCACTCTGAGAAAAAGCTTCTTGCTATCCACCCTGTCTATACCTCTCATGATTTTGTAGACCTCAATCAGGTCCTCCCTCAACCTCCGTCTTTCTAATGTAAATAATCCTAATCTACTCAACTTCTCTTCCATAGCTAGCACCCTCCATACCAGGCAACATCCTGGTGAACCTCCTCTGCACCCTCTCCAAAGCATCCACATCCTTTTGGTAATGTGGCAACCAGAACTGTATGCAGTATTCCAAATGGGGTCGAACCAAAGTTCTCTACATTGACGATACCAGACATTTGAGCTCCATGCACTAGGGCTGACCAGTGTTACAGCCATCAGCATTAAAAACTAGGGCAAGTTGCCATAGTCTTATCAAACCACTGGCTGCTCTCTCATTAGTGAGAGATGACTGGTGATAAATTTAACCCAAGGGTCACCCTACCTCAGGAATGGGGAGGGGTTGAGGAGTGTACTTCACGGTAGCCTCAATGGTGTTGGAATTGAACCCATGCTACTGGCATCACAAACCAACCATCCAGCCAAATGAACTAACCGACCCCTTCAGTCAGCATTAACCTCTGCTCCATAATCAGGAGACATTTTGAGACTGCAATTAGTATTTTTTGAAAGCACACTCATGTTTTTGTGCTGTTGATATGAGTAAGTTACAAACACACTTTCATTTCTATTAGCAATGCTAAATAATGGTAAGCTCTCAAATACCTCACTGCAGTTCCACACATTAACCTGAAGTGGAAAAACACTAAATTCATACTCTGAATGAAACCTAGCCACTGCATGACCAATGATTCACTCAAATCAATACTGATTGTCTACAACGTAAAATAATAGCATTCCCAAACTCCAAGCATTGTTTGTCTCTTAGGCATTATGGAATGCTGGGCTCACTGATTTTCAATTATAACTAACGTAACAAATTTAACATGTAAGAAAACTATAAGACTTACCATAGCTGGATTTCTCTTCCATTTTTTCCCAGGAAAAATCACTGGCATTTAGCCTGTTAACACAAAAAATACTTGGTTTGGAATTATATTCAATGTAACAACAGAACATGAGCAAAACAAGATTTTAACACAGTAAAGCCAAAACCCTTCCAGAAGCTTCATGCCATTTTAAATTAAGTTACATCTGAGACTGCTCACGAGTAATATTTTCATTGGCTCTAGATCAACCAAAGGCTCAAAATGAAGAGTTATTTTAATCAGAAACCAGAAGCAACTACTCAAGTTTCATGACATTGTCAATATACACACCCTGCCCTTCCTTTAACCGATGCCTTTAATGATCTCAGCTCCACATTTCCTAAATCCTATCATCTCCTCCACTATCCGATTCAGCTTTTGTATTCTGAGATTACTTTGGTGAAGCATATTGTAATGTTTTACATCATATGATGCAAGCTGCTATTACATTGCATTTTTATTCTATTCATTTGAGAAATTAGTAGTTACCTTAAAACCTAAAGGAAAAAGGCAAGTGCCTATTTTGCTCAGCTACATCACCACCCTATGGTAAATTAATCACTTTCTGGAAAATTCTCCACTGCTTAAGAAATTCAATTGGCCAGAGGGTGGAGCTGCTGATCAACAATGAGTCCCAGGACTTGTCTTTCACCAGTATGAACACTTGTGCAGAAACACAGCATCTCATTTCCCAGCAGAAAACTAAAACAATGAAAATGTTTAGGGTTGACAATTTAAAGTAGCTTTAACAAAAGAAACAACAGGCTAAGCATATTGATTATGGCAATATAAAACTGTAAACACAAGCTTGCTTGAAAAACCTCTACAATTGCTCTAAAATGTACTCTTAAAAAGATGCACATTGACTTTGGTCCCTCTCTCTCTCTCCTCCGGCAGCCCAACCCACTGACACTTTGGCCCCTCTCTCCCCTCCGGCAGCCCAACCCACTGACACTTTGGCCCCTCTCTCTCCTCCGGCAGCCCAACCCACTGACACTTTGGTCCCTCTCTCCCACTCCTCCAGCAGCCCAACCCATGGACACTTTGACACCAACCGCATTGACATCAACCCTTTATTTGGCGACGCAACCTAAATAACGATCACAAAAACAAAGCTGCTGGAAAAGCTCATGCGGGTCTGGCAGCATCTGTGAAGGTAAAAAGAGTTAACGTTTCGGGTCCGGTGACCCTTCCTCAGAACTGATAATAAATAAATAATGGCCTTCATCCGCCACAAACCCCGACAACTCGACACAACAGAATCGCTGGTTCTAATCCCGATCCTAAATCAAACGATCTCATTTCACCAGTTGGTCAAAACTACGACACACCCAGAACCGACACTTTAAACCGTTTTATGAAATGAGATCACCCCCACATCTCCCCAACAAGTTTTCTATTTAAAGTCATTTTGATGCTCGGGCTCCTTCGTGTTCTGAAAAGGACTCACTGATCATAATCACCGGCTTGCCTCTTGGATGAGTCTGGACTGCTGCAACGCCGCTGCTCACTTACAACCACCATCTTCTTACTGCAGCGAACACTGCTATCTCGCCCTTTTTATAACCTACCGTCACCGCGAACCCGCCTTCACCTCCCTCTCATTGGCTAATGCGCAGCGATCGCGGTCTCCATTCGTTTGTTTGGGGACTGAACGCAGTAGTAGCCTATAGAACAGAGAGCTGCCCTCTTCCTACTGGTTAATACAGCTGTCAGTCACAGTGTGGCACGCGCCGCCGCCGGCAACTCGACGCCCGATTGGTGAAACGTACTGTCAATCACCAAAGAATGCGGGGGAGTCTAAAATGCTGCACTTGCTGAACGTCTGAAACTAGAAATACGCAGAAAATTCTGGAAGGAACCAGGAAGTCAATGCTTTGGCTGTAAATTCTGCTCGAAACTTGGGTTTTCTATTAATCTTTTGGTCAGACAGCCTCTTTCATTTCAAAAAATGTTATTACACCATTTGTATTTTAAAAACTTTATTTGAATTTTACACTGAAATCCAGGGAGTGATGTTTTAGGTTACTGATCTCCTATTTTTAAAAAAATAAAGTGCATACAAAATAGGAGCAGAAGAAGCCTATTCGGCCCTTCGAGCCTACTCTGAATAAAATAAAGACTGATCTAATAGTGTTTCGAATTCCAAATTCTCATCTACTCCTGATAACTGTCGATTCCCTTGCTGAATTGATCAACGATCACTTTCTTGGCCCACACGTCCCTCTTCCGCAGCATTTGACAACAACAACAATTTAACTGGTTGACCCAATACGTAGCAGTAAACAACAATACTGCTTCCTTATTGTGGTGACATACACAAACAATCACGAAAACCTACGTTTGCAACAGGTGACATAAAAATGGATATATAATAGGTAAAGAGCAAGCATTAGCATTACATGATTGCACACCCACCTTGCCCAAGACGGACTACAGAGGCAAATAGTTAGTGACTACGCATAACAACAATAAAGTCAAATTCCCGAGAATCCTGCCCTAAATGGATTCTCACTCTCTGCCAACAGTGCCTATGATTCTCCATCCTTTAATTAGGGTCGTGTTTTTCTGTTTTTTTTTTGTGCGTCTACACAAAATAAAGGCTCACGTGGCAATGAATCTGCATAAAAATAACCCACTCTCGCCATCGTGCACATTCTTATGTTGCTCATCTGTACGTCCCTCAGTGCCTCAAATACATGTAAATATAGTCGTGTATTTGTAAGGGATGTCCTTAGTATTTTTGGATAGATTCAAACTCAAAATATTTTTGTTTCCTTGATATGCTACTGCACAACACCGAACTGCATTTGTGACTATGTCTGCTTGCAAAGATTTTGTTTTTATGTATAAAATGTATTTATGAAATAATTTTTGAAAGTATGTCCCATATCATTAAGAACAGGGAATGCTGGGGCCAACCTGCAGATGTGTGCAGAGAGACCAAGAAAAAAAAGCAACATTTAACGTTTCGAGTGTAATATGTGACTTCTTCAGAATCAGCATCCGAGCTATTTTAGTGCCTCCCATGAGTATGTTTCAGTGGAGCCGCTCAGGGTGGATTGGACTGGCAGAGCTGTCCCTGTCCCCTTCCTCAGACCTGACACCTCCCAAAGCCCGTTAGCCGGGATCGGTCCTCCAGGAGCTGCAGTACCACTGTCAGAGAGAGAGGGGTCGCTGACGGCCGGCTTCTTCCAACCCCCATTCCCCCTCCATCCCTCCCCATCCCCTTACCCCGGGGGCTCGGTTTCTGACGCCGTTGGTTCGAGCCTCCAGGGGAACCTCTCTGCCAGTCGCTTGTGGCCCTACCGTCTCTAATGCAATACGTTCCCACCCAGAATATTCAGCCCCACTCGAACCAACTCATACACCCGCACTTCGGCTATGTGATCCTGGTGTTTATCTACAGCTGGATCATGTTGGCTTACCTGGGAATGAAAGTGGGCCTTGCCAGGAAGAAATACAAGGTCAAGGTAAAGGAGGGAGACTCTGCACCATCAGCACAGGCCTCACTCGCCAGCTTTACTGTCATCACACCCTGATCGTTATAATGGGGCTCTAACCAGGATAAAGTGTCCACTTTCCTGCCCATTATCGCCTGGTTATGGCCTGTCACTTTGTTTTTAATTCATCTCTGCTGAATCCTATGTATTTTTTTAATGTATTATTTCACCCATGATTATTTCAGGAGATTTGCAATTTAAAAAACCGAGTATTTTCTAACAGCCTCTGGTTTGAAAGGTGACCTTTTGGTTTCTGGTCCATAGTCTCTGACTGAACTTCCAATGATAGAACTCAAGAATCTATCCAATCATAGTGTGATTATATATGACGAGGCAATGTTATATACAGCTCTCGGTAGGACTCCAGTCAGTCTCATTTCTTTGCTGTATTCCCACATTTATTTCCTAAAAATGCTCATCTAAATTTCATTTGAAATGATTGATCATCCCAATCTTCATGCAGCAGGTTCTAGGTCATTATCACATTGAATAAGATGATTCTTCCTTATGTCCCCCTTACATCTCTTGTCAAAACCACAAATCTGCCCTTTAGTCCTTGTATCACCTGCTATTGGAAAAAGCTTTTCCTTGTTTGCTTCTTCTAGAATTGTCATAATCCTGTACACCTCAGATGTCCCTTCAAGTAGTTACAGCCTTAGAAAATCTTAATAGAAAAAATTGCAAATCTATTTTCTTCAAAGTATGTGACTGATAATTTCAGAATAATTCAGGAAAAACAAACTGATGTTTCATTGGAACATAACTACTGTTCAGGTGAAAGGTCTGTGGGAGTGGATTAAATTACAGCTGACTAGCTATAATTAACAACAAGAAAATGGGTGAAATTAGGTGAACAGAAAACTTTAAGTGAAAATAAAATAATTTCCTGTTTGTCACAAATACTGCGATGTGGAAGCAGCCCTTTATCAGCCTCTTGTGCCTGGTTGATGGTGGAAAAGCTTTGGGAAGTAAGCAAGTACGTTGCTTGTCACAGAAAATACATCTTTATGTCTGCTCTTGTGGACACAGTATTTATATGTCTTGGTGATGCGGGATTCCACTATGATATCAAGAAAAGTAGTTATAGAATCATACAGCATGGAAACAGACCCTTCAGTCCAACTAGTCCACGGTGACCATATTCCCAAAATAAACAAGGCCCACTTGCCTGCACTTGGCCCATATCCCTGCAAACCTTTCCCACTCATGTACTTATCCAAATGTCTGTTAAATGTTGTAACTGTACCCGCAGCCACCACTTTCTCTGGCACTTTATTCCACACACAAACCATTCTGTGTAAAAAAGGTTGCCCCTCATGTCCTTTTGAAATCTCCTCTCAACCTTAAAAATATGCCCCGTCGTTTTGAACTACCCAACCCTAGGGAGAAGACCCTTGTCATTTGCCTTATCTATGCCCCTTATGATTTTATAAACCTCAATGAAGTCACCCCTCAACCTCCCAGTGAAAACAGTCCCAGTCTTTCAGTGTATTTTTATATCTCAAACCCTCCATTCCTGGCAACATCCTGGTAAATATTTTCTGAAACTTCTCCAGTTTAATAATATTCTTCCTATAACATGGTGACCAGAACTGCACACAGTACTCCAGAAGAGACCTCACCAGTGTCCTGTACAACCTCAATATGATGTGCCAATTGCTATACTCAAAGGTCTGAGCAATGAAGGCATAAGTGCTGAACATCTTCTTGATCACCCTGTCTATTTGTGACACAAATTTCAAAGAATTATGTACTTGAACCCCTAGGTCTCTCTTTTCTACAACACTACCCAGGGCCCTATGATTAATTGTACAAGTCCTGTCCTTGTTTGCATTGCCAAAATGCAATACCTCACATTTATCCAAATTAAACTTCATCTGCCACACCTCAGCCCATTGACCCAAATGATCAAGATCTCTTTGTAATCTTAGATAGTTAAACTCCACCTGTCACTATAATTCCCCACCAAGGCACACACCACCTTAACTTGGGACCATGTTGCTTTTTCTTCACTTTCATTGGGTCAAAAACCTGGAACCCTTCCTAACAACATTGAGGACGTACACCACTTGGACTGCAGAGGTTCAAGAAGGCAGTTCACTGCCATTTTCCCAAGGGCAATAATGGATGGAAAATTACATCCTAGGAAGCAATATAAAATAAAAGTGTCTCTTGTTACTTAACAGCCCAAAACCTCAATGTCTTGCAGCAGGAGGACACAGCTACTTCATTATCTGAGGAGTTGAAAATAGAATTGAACACTACAATAATTAGTGAACTTCTTCATTTTTAACCTTACAGTGGACAGAAAGGTCATTGATGAAGCAGCTGAAGACAGTTGAGTTTAAAATACTGTCATGTGGAACTCTGAGTAATATCCTGAGGCTGAGTTGATTAGCCCCCAAAGTTGTTGTAGGTATGATTTCAGCCAGTGAAGAATTCTCCACATGATTCTTATTGACTCCTGATGTCACAATACATCATATTTTTGTGCCAAGTGAAATCACTCTCATCTCAGCTCCGCAATTCAGTTCTTTTGTCCATGGTTGGAGCTAGGCTGTGGAGAGGACTTAGAACAAATGGTCCCGATGTAGATTAAATTGATGAGAGTGTTGCTTTAAGCACAGTTTGAGACTAGCCTGATGAGTTGGTAAATAGATTTTTCCTGCTTTCTGTGGACAGGATATACTTGGCAAATTTTTCGCTTTGTCAGGTAGATGTTTATGTTGTAGCTGTATTGAAATGGTTTTGCTAGAAGCACATCTAGTTCTGCAGCTGGTATGTTGGATGGACCATAGCCTCTGCAGTACCTAAAGCATTCAGCCATTTCTTGATATCATGTGGAATCAATCAAACTGTTTTAAGATTGGCTTCTATGGTTCTAGGAACCTTAGGAAGAGGCTGAAATGGATTATACATTTAGCATTTCTGGCTGAAGACGGTTCGAATTGCCTCAACCTTTTATTTTGCATTCATATTTTGGTTTGAGGATGGGGAAAACTCATGAACACCCCTCCTCCTGTCAATTGTTTAAGTACTCGCTACCATTCTTGTCTGCAAGTGCATGCAGAGATTTGTTCCGATCCATGGTTGTGGGATGGCTTGAGTCTGTCAGTTGTATGCAGCTTCTGCTGATTAGCTGGCACGTAATTCTGCATAGAGCTCGCAAAAATTGCAGATGCTGGAGTCAGAATCAACACAGTGTGGAACTGGACGAACGCAGCAGGTCAGGCAACATCAGAGCAGCAGGAAAGTCGACGTTTCAGGTCGGGAACCTTCATCAGAACTGAGTTCCAGCCTGAAACATCGACTTTCCTGTTCCTCTGATGCTGCCTGATCTGCTGTGTTCCTCTAGCTCCACACCATGTAATTCTGCATTGTAGCTCCAACAACTTGTCATCTCATCTGTGGATGTATCAATGCTACATGGATTGCAGCAATTCAAGAAGAAAGCTAACCACCACCTTCTCAAGGGCAAAAAATGATAAGGAATAATTGGAGGTCTGACCAGTGATCCCCACATTCTGCAAAAGAATAAAATAAATTACAGTTCAAAAGAGTAAATTCCCTTTGTATCCCAATTGTTTATAATTGTTTACAAAGGATCATAAGTTCAGGAATTTTACGTGTTAGGCTGTCTAAGAAACAGTTATAGAAATTTTCTATTTTGGTAATATTTGGTGTTGAAACTCAAGTTATGCATTTAAGGGGCTGTTATTGTATTTCTGCCGACTTGACTGCTCTTCCAGTAGTAGTTGGTGTACTGTAGGTTAGGACAGGGCTACTGCAATTTTCACAGTGCGCTAAACTTTGATCCAGAAGCAGTGCTGGAAGGAAAATTTGTAATCTTATAAAAACATGCCCAAGAAATCTGTAATTCTTTTTAATAATATTTGAAAGGGACTTTTAAGAGTTTGCATCAACTGTAAAGGGATCAGTTGTAATTTTCATGAATAATAAGGAATACTGACCCATATGACCCAGTGACCCTTAACTTGGAAGCAGTCCCAACAAAAAGGAAGTTAAGAAGGAACCTCTGCAGCTGGCAGACAGCTGCAGCCACAAAGGGGAGCTAAAAGCAGAGAACCTATGGGTGGGTGAAGGCTCAAATGCAAACACAAAGAATAAACAGATAGAGACAGAAAGAGGAGCAGAGAATTCTTGTGTGGGGAAGAGCAAATCACTCTCAGAAAGAGATGTTGGCATAAAAGAAAGGAAAGCTCATGGATATACTGTCTGAGTAGTTAAAATCTGAGAAGTGATGTGAATAGCTTAGAGACCATTAAAGAGTTGGCTGTTTTCCAAAAGTTGCCAAATCAGGGACTGAGATGTTATTGTTACATAACTTTACTTGATTATTTAAAATGAAATTTACCATTTTAGTTGAAGTGTCACATGCTCATTAATTCAATTTTAATTTACATTGATTGGGATTCATATTCAAAGAAAACATTGTGAAGAGTGAATTCTTGTAGGAAATTTCTTCATTTTGGGCATGTTCAATTACTTTTGGTTACTTTGATTTATAGTTCCTCCATGTGGATTGCAACAAGAAGAATTGTTAATTTTAGGGTTGAGGGAAAGAATTTTAATTGGAAGATATTTTTTGAATTCTTAATTTCATCATTAAAATGTATATGAACTGTGCAATGTAATTTGAAGCATTTCTGGAAAGCTTTGATCTGTTTAGTTGGATTATTATTTACTTGGATTAATTTCCTATTGACTGTCTTTAACAACGGACATTTAAAGCTGAAACATTCATAAGAGTTCTGAAATTCAGCCATGCAGTCATTCATTAACTTGGTAATAATGCATAATAGTTCCTTCCAGTATCCAGACATGTACAGTGATAAGGATCCATTATTCAACTGTATCCAACGAGCACATCAAAGTACGGTGGAGATATATCCTCAATGGTTGATCTTCCAACTGATAGCTGGAGTTGTTTATCCGGTAAGGGTAAGGAGATGATAACTCAAAGAAATATTATTTTTCATGCTACCTTTTAGCCAATAAGGCAACTCATCCCATTATTACTGACAGTTTCATAGCTCTTTAACTCTTATCCATAGAGCTAAGATTCATGAGTTTCTATGTATTATGCAGGTGTTTCCACAAACATTTTTCTTTAAATATGTAATTTATTCTTATTTCTGTATGCAGTTCTGTCAAAAAAATTCATCCTTTAATGAACTGATTCACCTAACTTCAGCACACTAAAAATGCATTCCTCATGTTCCTAATGTTCATTGTCACTCAAACTAGCATGCCTCATTTTCACTATGGGAAATGTTACTACAGTAGTGACTCTTCTTCCCCTCCCTGGAAACAACTAAAATTAATACTTTCTGTCCCCCAGACCATGGGCAAATCAGAATGTGCGCTGTCTGATTTAAAAAAAACTATGTTACTGTATATAAACATTATTATAAACTTGGGGTAAAGAAGTTTCTCCTGCATTCTACAATTTGTATGACATTGGGATACACCTTGAAAACCATCTCAAAGTACTTTATATGCTTTGAAGTGCAATGACATTTGGAACAACCAGAAGAGACAATATTAATTTTAGACAAGCCTCGTTTGGGAAGTATTTTCAACTGACTTTTGTATTTCATTAAGATATACTTCATTGCACTTTCTTAATATTAATTCATATTGCATGCAATGAATAATGACATAATCTAGTTTATTTAATATTTCACAGATCAGTGCTTCTTTGCTTGGCATCATCTGGGTAACTAGTCGATTTACATATGCATGGGGATATTACTCAGGAGGTGCGTATTATTCAAATTCCCTTCTTATTCTTTGTTTATATTGAAGAAGCTAAATGCATATCAACATCCGTTATATGTATCATAGGATTAATGGGAGAGAAGGGTCATGTGTATTGTAGAATGATCCAGCACAGAAGGAGCCCATTTGGTCGATTATGCTTGTGCCAACTCATTGTTGAGCTATTCAATTAACCCCTCTCACTTTCTCCTTAATCCCAACCCTGTCATATCTTTCTTTAATCAATTATCTTTTGAATTCTACTATTGAATCTGCTGCTATTACCCTTTCTGACAGTACATTTCAGATCATAATAACTCAGTGTCCCTCAGAAAAATATCATTTCCTCCATTGGCAATAAGTAATTGTATGGTTCAATGTAAGTGCATCTGCCATTTCCACTACAGAAATTAGGTGAACAGTTCAGAGAAAGAGTCACTCAACCTAAAACATTAACTCTGACTTCTCTCCACAGATGCTGCCAGCCCTGCTGAATTTTTCCAACAATTTCTATTTTTGTTTCAAATGAACAGCAAATTGATCGTATTTCACTAAAACATGTAAACAGTTTATGTTTCTTCTGAAGGGTAACCTTTCCAATGTAGTAATAAAATACTAAACATCTGACCCTATTTTCTGATATGGAGGCAGACAATACCAAATTAGACAAACTAGAATGTAAGTTAACAGGAAAAGTTCAACAACAGAAAAGCCAGAAGTGTCTTTGTCAATCAAAACACATGGCATCCTTTTAGCTTATGTAGAATTTTCTTGATTAAATGCTTCAGTTACATACTGAAGAAAATATGCTAACCAGGATGACCTGTAGTTTTATGGTTTGCCCCGGGTCCCATGTTTTTGCTTTCTGGGATTTAATTTGTCCTGGGAAATGTCTGGCCGATTTCCTTTTGCTTTTGCCCAAATATTTTTAGTGTCTGTACAAGTGGATATGCTGCACTGCCCACTCAGCCACCAGAAGGACTGACTGGTTGGTACTGTACTTTTGAATCCAGACGAGGGTTAAATTGTTGCCAAACCTGCAGGGTTCTATGGGTGGATGGCTACAGGGCCCAGCAGGTCTGTGTCTCATGCAGGGGCCCAGGAGCAGTGCTGGGGATGTTAGGGCGGGGGGGTGGTGGTGTAAGGCAGACGGACTACTGAATTAGTAATGGGGCAGCAGATTGGTGAGTAGACTTTTGAGATGGGACATAGGGGATGGGAAATGGGGTTGCTGAATGGGTTGAGAGGGAGATTCAGCAGAGAATCTGTTGCATGAGTCTAGGGAGGGGCATTGGAAAGAGGATCTGAGTGGAGGTGGTTGGGAAGAAGGGTGTACGTGTGATGGGAGCAGTGTGGAGGGGCAACATGTAGAGCATCCGTGCGGTTGAAAGGCAAATCATAAGGGAAGTATCAATACATGGAACTGTGTGAGGAGCATAGTTTTGTAGTTGGGCAATTCTTTCATTAAGTTGATGATTATCAAGCTCCTCCGCCTCCAGATCTCTGGCCTCACAAACAAATCTCCTGACCCAGGCCTCTGGTCTCACCAACACCTGGACAACCCAGAATCTATGGCTTTCATAGAATCCTTACAGTATGGAAGCAGGCCATTTGGTCCATTGAGTCCATACCGCCCCTCTGAAGAGCATCCCACCCAGACCCACCCCATAATCCTGCACTTCCCATTCCTAGTCTACCTAGTTTGCACATCCCTGGACAATACAGTGCAATTTAATCGGGCAAATCCACCTAACCTGCACATCTTTGGACTGTGGGAAGAAACTGGATCACCCAGGGAAAACTCCACATGCAAACTGTTATCCGTGGGTGGAATCAAACCTGGGTCCCTGATGCTGGGAGGCAGCAGTGATAACCACAGAGCTACCATGCCACCCAGCAAGCAATGCTCTAAGTACACAAAATTCAGTTCATGACCAGAGAAAAATCACATTCGTATGTGAAATTGAGAAATTTTGAAAAGAACTGTACCTCCATTGCAGGCTGCTTACTTGCTACTAATGTGATCACTTGCATTGGAGCAGCAGTGAACAGGTGAGTGGTGGTGATCCAGGTTTGGTGAGACCATAGGAAAAATGCAAGGCTGGGGAGGAAGAGGAGATGGGAAAAAAAGTGAATGCCTTCAAGGTGGATGTGGGGGAAGTAGGTGGCAACAAAGGGGATAGTGTCTATCAAGGGAAGCAGAGCTTTAAACCTGTCAACAAAGCAATACTCGGCTAACTGGCAACCATGGAAACATGAAGTCATTGAGGTAATGAATTCTTTGCAAATTAATTTGCTTTCTTTATGGGGTATGTGAGCCGTTTTGATAAAAAGAAAAGCTTTTGTTGCTAATTTATGCCTGTTGTCTTGAGCCAGTATTGTCGTGTATAGGAAGTTAAAGTTTTTCTTGTGTATTGTAGCTTTAAGTTTAACGATGGAGTGATAATAATTGAAGATATTGAAGTTTTCTAATTCCATGATCGTGAGAGTGCAAATACGCTGTTTGTCAACACGAATACAGGAGATACTGTTAATACATGATCACATCTCATTTAATGAATGAGCTAGAGAACAAAAAAAGTAGTCATTGAGCAATTGTCTGGAAGAGCTGTTGGGTGGGGTATATTTTGACCCTTGCTCATAAGCGCCCTTTCCCTGAGTCTCCCATCATACCACCCCTCTCTACTCAATTGAAATGTTCCTGTTTTATTTCCTCAGCATTCTTGGTGCTAGCTTTAGAAAACTGACAATCCTGACCAACAGCCATAGATGAGCTAACAGCCAAAACAAGCCTTTAATGACAGACAAGAACAATTACTTCCATTCAGCAACTTCACTTACCTCCACTCAATCCATCTGAAGCTGAAACTCATTTCTGACTTTCTCACCTTTGGCGTCAATTATTAGAATGCTTTTCTTGGTGACATTTTCTCTGTAAAATTTCCAAAACTCAGATTCTGAACAGAGTACAGGCATCAAGTATTGCTTCCCAGAGATCATTGTTCTCTCTGATCTACACTGGCTCTCAATGATTTACTTTTGTCTGGATGATTTGCCTGGATAGCACACAAAACAATATTTTTCACTGTATCTCAGTACATGACAATAATAAATCAAATCAAATCAGTGGATGGAATCTTCCAGGTTTTTTTGAGTGAGCTTTGAGTCAGGACAGGGAGGTATTTCTGAGATGCATAGTGAGTGGTCAATATTCCATAATTAAATGCCCACTTCTGAGCTGACTGGGGCCACCACTGAGATCTTCCCAGTAGTGGATGGGTTCCCTGATGTAGGTCAAGCATGGCAGCTTGCCAGCAGTTGGTCTACAAGGCCTTATGTATTAATCTCCTGCCATAGCCAACACTATCAGTGAGCCATAGCTGCTACTACTGCCACCCAATCTATGTCTGGGGAAACCCTTGCAGCTGCAATCAGATTTCTATTAATTGAAATCTAACCTTTTCAGCAGGTGCCAAATGATGGAGGTAGCCTAATGGTGCCTCTCAAAGAGCAGCAAGTATGCCATCTTTCCAGGGCTGTAGGCACGCCAATTAGGCCTATCACCCTTGGGACCGGCCCACCATGCTTAACTGAACAGCATTCCAGAAGGTGGCCTTTCAGCCAGCTGCTCCAGAATTTTGCAGAGGGTGGGGTGAAAATGGGTGCTGAGTTTGACAGGCCCTAGAAATGATGATGATTCAAGTTCACAGTCTCAGTAAATTCTTCCCAGTGGATCACTGCTTCAGATTTAAAGTTGTCATCACAAAAGGGTCACAAGTCTATTCCATACCTGAATTCAATCATAGCTGTTTTATATTTTAACTCTATCTACCTGCCTTGTTCCATAATGCTTAAAGCTTTGTTAGACAAAGGTATTGATTATACTAGTTTTGAAATTTAATTGACCTGGCCTCAACAGTGAGATTTACAGTATATCTTATGTGAAGAAGTGATTTCTGATATCACGCCTCAAAGACATAGTTCTAATCTTAATCCTACACCATCTTGTTTTAGACTCCAGTACCTGAGGAACTAATACCTGTATTACCCCATCAATTCCTTTGATCATCTCTTAAAACACCTCAATTAGATCAATCCTTTATCTTCCAAATTCACAGGAATACAAGCCTTTTCCATGTACTGTGCCTTAATAATGTAGTCATTTTTAGTCCCAGTATCATTCAGTCAAATCTGCACTACAGCTCCCAAAAGATCTGAATATTGTCCAAACACAATGCAAAACAGGTTTGTCTGAAGCTCTAAATATGTAACATAGCTTTCACCCCTTCAATATCCAGCCATCTTGAGATAAAGGCCAACATTCCATTAGCATTTTCAATTAACTTTTGGGCCTATTAGTTTTGTGATTTTTGTGCAAAATAACTGATGAAATTCAAGAGATTTGAATGCGTACTTGTTGTTTCCCCATTATTGCTCCTCCGTCCTAACAAATTCTTTTCCTGTCCAAACTTATTGGCTGCCCCTTTAAGAGTTCTTTTCAATGGAACCTTGACTATTGCTTTCATAAACAGACATTTATTTTCATTTGCCACCTTCTCAAAAAACATTGATTTTATGTAAGTTTCTCATTAAAAATCTCTGAACAACTCATGTTTAAATGTATTCCTTCGTGCTTTTGCTCCTCATCAGTTTCTATGGTGCACCAGGTCTCACACAGCCCAGCAATTCCATCCCATGCAGCAGACTTGTTGTTTGGTGACTCTGGTCTCTTTTGTACCCTTCCCTTCCGCAGCATTAGAAGCCAGCAAGGTCCCACATTTGAACAGCTTCCAGAGGTCACTTGTGATTCTTCAGTTCCTCTTGAAGACCCTACTTAAAATACCTCACTGACCAAACCCCACCCCGACTTCCTACCTACACTCACCTTTACTAGCTTCATCCTCACCTCCTTGACCAGTCTGTCTTTCCCACCTATCTGCTCCACTATCCACCTTCTATCACCGCCCCCCCCCCCCTTTATTTCAGAGTCCCCTTCCCCTCCCTCATTTCTGAAGAAGGGTCCAGACTCGAAACATCAGCTTTCCCCTCTAATGCTGCCTGGCCTGCTGTGTTCCTCCAGCTCCACACCTTGGTATCTACTTAAAACCTTCTTTTTCCACTTCGTCTTTTTTCATTCGAGCTGTTCAAAGTGCCTAACCTTTTTTCATAATTACATAAAACTAATTGCTATTTCTACTATGAGATAGTAAGAACTGCCGATGCTGGAGTCAGAGATAAAACACTGTGTTATATCTGCTATTTCTACTATGACTTGCACTTCCTGTATTAATTTCATGTTTTATTTGCAGCATTTTTTGTTGTTCTATAATTTTCCTCTATCTCAGATTTTCATTCACATGGCATTTCCTGTCTTTTTACACATTATTTGCACATTTTTACCTGTATATCTCTTAGTCGTTTATTATTTATGCCTCTAGCAGTTTATATCTCATTTAATCCCACTTTCCATATGGTATATTTGTTGATTCAATCCCTTTCCCAATCTAGCGAGAATGACCATTCAGTACCTGATCAGATACAACAGAAGTTACAACTCGTTTTATTTCTTTACAAATGTTGACTGACAGGTTATGTATTTCCAAGACTTTGCATTTGTGATCATAATTTTATCTATACAAATATCAGTGTTTGCTGTCTCTCCCACTCTGTTTGCTTTTCTCATCTCTGCCCAGGCCTGTTTTTCTCTCTCCAGGCCCTAAACAGTCCACCCTTTGCCCCCTTGCTCTAAGTGGCCTGCAAATAAGAAGTTGGGAGGATGGGGACAGAGAGAGGGAGGTTGGGGGAAATGCTATAAAATTCACTGGACCCTAGGACATCCTGAAATGAAACTCCTATGTCCATTTGGTTGAGTATTCATACTTTTCAATATACACAAGCCTTTTTTTTCTGTATAGTGTTAGCAATCACAATGAAACCATACTTCATATCAGATTGCGTACTTTTGTTCAGCTATTTTATCTCTGCTTCTTCACAGTGCCAGAGAAAAGAATGAATGGTTCCTATGGATACATTGGTCTACTGGGAGTTATTTTTCTGTCTACGGTTGTTGCATTTAAAACCCTTATTTCATCAGGATAAAGAGTCATTATACCTCTACTACTATGATGGACGTAGGAATAAAAAAAAATCAATGACTGACAGCACAGCAGTAGTTCTCTGGTACTTTACATGCTCAGCCATTTTGAAATGAGGATCATCTTCACCAGTTCTTTGTTTAGTGACTAATCCCTTCAAGAATTGTCAGCTGTTGATGGGAGTTTTCTTTAATGTGAATGTTAATGTCATAGAATATGTTAAGCATTCCATTTTGATTAGGTTTGGATAACAGGTTTTCATTCTTTCTGTTCATGTAACAAAAAAAATGATGCATTGTAAATTATAGAAAAGTTGTATTTTACAAGCTGGACATTTGTAGTTCAAATCCCAGACAAAAAAAAACCCACTTAATTGAACTGGCTGTTATATTCTCTGCTGTAACTTTGAATTCTTCTTCACTTAAGGGCATGTAATTTGCAATTTAATTTTATTATGTAATCTTGAACTAAGTTAACTTTATTCTCCCCTCAAAACTCACTATTTGAACCGTTTTCAATCTGACCTTTCAAAAGGCAGAATGTATTATGACATGTTGAAATTAAATCAACAGGCAAACAGAATGACAAAGTGTATATCAGGCTGATGAACAGGGGTGATTCAGAACATTCACAACCTGAAAAGTTACCTCTGAACTATGGAGTTTTTTTTTAAGAAAAAAAAAAATTCATTCATTGATTTGTACATTTCCAGTACCTGTTATTAAATTTTTCAGCACCATTAGTTTAATTTTTTTGCAGATTAAATAATGAAATGTCTCAAAGTATAATTTTGTCTTGCTTGGCTTTCTATAAAACTCTTCATGGAACCATTTATCAGGATCCTACTAGAACATAGAACATTACAGCGCAGTACAGGCTCTTCGGCCCTCCATGTTGTGCCGACCTGTGAAACCAATCTGAAGCCCATCTAACCTAAACTATTCCATTATCATCCATATGTTTATCCAATGACCATTTAAATGCCCTTAAAGTGGGCGAGTCTACTATTTTTGCAGGTAGGGCATTCCACGCCCTTACTACTCTCTGAGTAAAGAACCTACCTCTGACATACTATGATTAGTTTAAACATTTTTTAAATGTCAGTTTGGGAATGAAAATCTTAATGATTCTGCATATTTCACCACATTTTGTTTCTAATTAGAAATGAATTTAAAGACATTTCAGGATATTTTTGAAATACGTTTTGCAAAGACCAATAAATGCCTTTAGCAACAATAATGGCCACACATTATTAAGTATTTCTGTACAGTTCAAAGCACTTGGCCAGAAGTGAGCCATTGTTTCCAACTCAAATGGTAAAACCTTTCAAACTGCAAGGAAACACTGACCAGGCAAAATTATGAAACTGATTAACCATATTGAACTACATACAGTACAGCAACCAAGTTATGACAATTATTATAATGATCAACTTGGATTTAAACATTGCAGGTACTCCAAATTAATTGTTCATATAACTATACTGGAACTGTAATTGTCCATAGCCCACTGCTGCCACTTGTTAAGGGGTAGCACGGTGGGTCAGTGGTTAGTATTGCTGCCTCACAGCACCAGGGACCTACGTTCACTTCTAAACTGTAGGTGACTGTGTGGAGTTTGCACATTCTCCCCGTGTCTGCGCGGGTTTCGTCCCACAGTCCAAAGATGTGCAGGCTAGGTGAATTAGCCATTGCTCAATCACCCATAATGTTCAGGGATGTGTAGATTAGGTGGGTTATAGTGGGATGGGGTCTGGGTGGGATGCTCAGAGGGTCCATGTGGACTTGTTGGGACAAAGGGCCTGTTTCCACAC